>NC_056725.1:1311400374-1311517874 GCF_019279795.1 Protopterus annectens
CTAGGGACATATCTGCCTGAGACACATAATCCAAGGGCTCAGTCATGTCTCTCTTCATATAGTCTAGTGAGGTACATCTGAAGTTGTTCACACTAACATGGACTATGATGGTGTCATAACAGTGCTTGATGCTGAGAGACTTGAGTGCATGTGTGATGTGATGGATCCTAGCACCTGACAGACAGCTGACTGTGACCTTTTCCTTATCCAACAAGATGAGAGGGACATTTGTGTGTCCCTCAACTGAGTTGCCTATGACTAAGATGTTTGTTTTTATGTTATGCCTTAGGGGCTTGACTGGTGAAACAGTGTTCTGTGATACATTATGCATACTATGTTCTAGAGTAGATGTTTTATGTGAAGCATGCTTGTGGAGGTCTCATGTTTAGGTAAGCTTCTTGTAAGGACGTCCTCATATGTAGGTTTATGTGTTGTTGGTTTGGTAGGTGCAGCAGGTGAGGTATTCATGCCGACAACCTGCTTAATATCAGATGGACTAACTGGTGAGTGAGATATCCTGGAATCTAGGTTATTGATATAGATACATCTCTCACATAATGAATTTGTGTGGACTAGAAGTAGCGGGTTGTCAGTATACATGAGGCAATTGTTACATTGCCTCAGGATGCCCATGTCACCTGGGCTGGTTGCAGACTCTATGGGAAATTGTCCATCGATAATACTAGGTGAGTTGATGTGCTCAGAATACAGAGAGGACAGGAAGGACCAGGTAAAGTAGAGAACATGAGAAGTGGACAAAAATATGAAAGGCTAGTAGAAGTATCTGTGCTGGTACCTCAGGAGCATCACTGAATGTATCACCTATCAGTGAGGGACAATCACAAGAACCCAGAGATGGAGAACCAGCAGAGTACCAAGGGGAAAATTTGCAGGCAAAGGTGTTTGCTTCTATCTCCACCAATTGTGCTCACTGCTGTGTGGCAGTGTGAGATACAGAAATGTGGTGCTATGTAGCAAATGAGCACAAACTAATCTAAACAAAGTAACCAATAAAAAGGTCAAAACTGAGCCCTGCTCCAGAAACTTCAATCAGATGAGTTCTAATTGCACACACCTGCCACTAGAGTGCAGGGGATCCCTCTCCAATAAAATATGGACTGGTTTAATGCTCAAATTATACAGAAATAGATTCAGCAGGTCTGCATATAGTGCATGCTACAGCAAACAAAGTACACAATTTCATAAAAATGCAGCTCAAAATAAGCAGTGATATGGTAAAAAATGCAGTTTAAAAGTCCAATATGCAGTGAAAAATTCTACTTATGTTTTGCAGAGATCAGCAGATGGCTTAGATTTGCTTGTGTAGCAAATGAAAGCAAACTGATTTAAACAAATCAACCAATTAACCTAAAGAAAAAGCTCAAAACTGAGCCCTGTTCCAGCAACCTTCAGTCAGTTGAGTTCTATCTGCACACTCCCTGCCATTAGGGTGCAGGGGAACCCTCAACAACAAAAGATGGCCTGGTTTAATGCTCAACTTATATAAACAGAGCTAGATTCAGCAGGTCTGAATCTAGTCTATGCTACAGAAAACAAACTGCACCAATTTCAGGAAAATAAACAGTTCAAATAAACAGGCAGAATAAGCCTTCAACCAGCACTTACCAGCTCAGAAGGGCAGAAGTTAACCTCTCCTCCCACAAGAGTGTAGACCACAAACCTTCTTAATGTAAAATAACTGGTCTGAAGCCCAAGTGCTTAAACCAGAACAAAGACGCTTTTAGAATAACACACGCACACTAAGCCTTCATCCAGCAATTCCCAATTTAGAAGGATGTAAGCTACCTCTCCTGCCACAAGAGTGTAGATTACAAACTATCCTAATGCAAAACAAATGGCGTGAAGCCCAACGTTTTAAGCCAAAGGCTTAGAATAACAGTTACAATTTAATCAGGCTACTAACAATCAATAATACATGCAGCAGAATAAATGCAATTGAACACATTTAAGAACAGCAGCAAAAGCAAAATGAAGTAATAAAGTAGGAACAAACAAGTACAGTAAAAGCAGCTAAATAAAGTGCATTTCTGTCTCTGTTGATTACCACATAAGGCCTATTGGGCTGCACAAACCTACAGAACTTCTGTCTTGTAAAATTTACAGGTCACATGACTGTACACACTCTACAGAATTGGCTCAGATTTATTTATCTGAATATCCTACATTAATGGTGTCAGTAGTGTGTGTGTGTGTGTCTGGGTGCCATATAGACATCGGAAAATGTAAGTTGTCTGGTAGATGCATGCTACAGAAATAAACCATGAAGCATAAATATTATTTCAAAATAAAGCTTTGTTTGGAAATGTAAATGGATCCACCTATACTGAACCACAAGATATAGTAAACATACTGGTCAACAAATTCAGCTCCAACTTTACTCCTCTCTCCCCCCCTCAAACTTCCCTCAGGAAATATCATCAAATATAACTCCCCTGCTATCACTAGGGAACAAGGTCTTTAATGCTCTTTCTAAGGCCAGGAACACTGCATCAGTGGGCCCAGACAATATCTCAGGGTGCTTTCTAAATAACATGAAACATGACTTATCAGGCCCTCTGAAATTGCTATTTAACTGTAGCTGCCAAATAGGCTTCATGCATCATGAATGGAGAACAGCAACAGCCATCCCTCTGCACAAAAGTGGGCCATTCTACAGACCCTGGAAACTACCTATGCATAAGTCTCACTAGTCTCATATGCAAAGCCATGGAAAAAAATTATCATGGAAATGATTAGTAATGACACAGAAAACCTCCAGAAACTGGACTCAACCCAATTTGGTTTCATCAAGAGCAGGTCATACCTACTCAATCTGATGTACTTTTTTTGGAAGGTCACCAAAGCGAGGGATGAGGGCAAAATGGTTCACACTGCCTACCTTCACCTGGCCAAGGCATTTGACACAACAACCCAGTCTGGCATTGTTGACAAACTTAAGAGGTTAGGTACAAACCCTTATGTCACCTGGTGGATAGCCACCTAGCTCACAGACAGGACCCAGTAAGTTATAATTGGGGAGACCACCCCTACAAAGAGACCAGTCATAAGTGGAGTCCCTCAGGGATCAGTCCTGGGACTGTTCCTTTTTGGGATTTACTTCTCTGAAGTCAAGGCCAATGTCAGTGGTCTCTGGATGACTACATTTGTAGATGATTGTAAATTAGGTGCTGTCACTGAATCACCCACCAACAAAAATGTTCTCCAGGAAGGGCTGACACAGACAAACAAATGGTGTCAGAGCCATGGACTAAAAATAATGCAAAGAAATGCATAATACTATCCGTTGGGAAGTCATCCACCTCTGGTAACTAGCGTTTATATCACGTTATCGAAAAATGAAAATAGCGAACACTATTTCATTGGCCCCAAAACATCTAAACATGAAAATATTGAACACTCAGAACAGCAATTTTTTTCCCATGGAAAAAAATTCACTGCTCCGAAACACATACACACAACACAAGCACATCAAATAAACAGCAACCACACACATACACTTAAATTCCTACATCTAACGCTACACTACACTAAACATGCACTACTATCTACCCACTTACCTTAACCGAAACCCTAACCCTAAGGTCTGTCACCATCACACACTCACCTAACCCGCACTCTAACCCTAACTCACTTAAACCGCCCCAACCCTAAAGTCTGTCACTATCGCACACATGCCTAACCCGCGCCCTAACCCTAACTCACTTAACCCGCCCCTAACCCTAAAGTACATACACTTAAATTCCTACATCTAATGCTACACTAAACTAAACATACACTAGTATCTACCCACTTACCTTAACCCAAACCCTAACCCTAAGGTCCGTCACTATCACACACTCACCTAACCCACGCCCTAAACCTAACTGACTTAAACCGCCCCTAACCCTAAAGTCTGTCACTATCGCACACATGCCTAACCGGCACCCTAACCCTAACTCACTTAACCCACCCCTAACCCTAACGTACAAACAATTGCACACTTACCTGAATCCAACCTGTAACTTTCCACCACAGCGCTAAGAATAGCGAAGCCACAGAAATGGCCAACCAAATTCTTTCCCAAGGAAAGAATTTGCTGTTCTGCAGCTTCGCTATTCTTAGCGTTCGCTGAATAGTGTTCAATATTAGAACATTTGAAGTTTTAATACTTTGATGTTCTGATATAGACCCGGTAACTATCATATTGACAACACACCCGTAAAAGTTGAGACAGTAGTCAGGAGCTTGGGGACATATATAGTCAGTAGTTTAGCGTGTCTACAGTAGTGAGGAAATCATGCTATGTTGTGCAACTTATAAATAAAGATACAGCATCGAGGTCCAAGGAAGTCATTGTTCGACTGTATTAGGGATTCATCAGGCTTATCAGTGAAGACAATGCTCCCATTTGGTATTTACCTAACCAGGCATATCCAACAACTGGAATGTCCACAGAGGTTTTTCTCTAAAAGAATACAGGGTGTAAGTACCATGACCTATGCAGACAGCCTCAAGGACTTATCATTGTATTCTGTCTCCTACAGGCTGTTGAGGAGAGATCTATGCCTGGCAAACAAGGCATTGTCATACCCCACTTTGATGCACCTCTTGCATATCTGTAAACCAAACAGCACTAGAATTACCCAGTTTAAAGACTTAAACCTTGCCTGTGATATAAATAGGACCTGCTGGACCTTTCTAGTACAGGCTCTCTTTCCATGTGAAGCAGAGTTCCTCCCTAACCCAATTCAAGTGTAATGTGAACAGTTTGATGCAGATCAGGAAATTCATCAGCTTGGCACCTTTGTCTCTAACAGACACAGGCATCCTGTAAATGGTTCATCTCCCAGGCCCCTGCTTGTAAATGTTTCACCTCCCAAGCCACTTACACGTATTAAGGGTACCATGGTTAGGCTTAAAAAGGCCCCTGTGGTCATTAGCTCAGTAAACACCTATGAACCTATGAACAAAGTTCTGCAATACTTAAAGTAGAAAGCATACAGAACAAAATGAAAGGCAATGGTGATGTATCTATAAAAGTTAGACTTTTTTATTTGAAGGTCTGACTCAGTAGAAATTTTGTGTTACAGTTAAGGGCAGTGGTAGGCCTCCACTGCCCCTTGAAAATGTATAACATTTTTTAAAAGCAAATATATGACATTTTGTTGTATTTGCCTTGCTGCAGCCTCGCAGAGAAAAGATGTGGATTCTGGCACAAGGATAAAACTAGACATCACTACATAGCGAGGCTTTGGCTTTACTGGTTACATATAGATCATGCTGCTAATGTCCATTACTGACAAGAAAGGGTACTTGAAGAATGCAGGCTATTTCATGGCCAATAGTAATGAGAGTTTGCTCTGATGCTAAGCAGTAGAAGGCAAGCCGATGTGGATTTGAATAGCATAAATGAGTCTGACCATTCAGTGCTTCCCTGAAAGAACACAATGAGCAGCAGGAGCAAAAAGGAGGTACACAAGATGGAGGCCATCAGATGCCAGATAAAACCACATGAAAGAAACTTAAGATGTACGCCATTGAGGATGAGATATATAACCAGTATGCAATGCAAATGTTTAGTTGTCCTCATGGAATTAAAAACGTGAAGATAGAAACCAATTTCAGAGGAATAAACAGTATGTAAAAGAACAAGAAGGGGTGGCCATGGTGGTGCAGTGGTTAGCACTGCCACTTCACAGCAAGAGGTTTTCCAGTTCGGTCCTCAGCTGGGGTGCCTTTTGTGCGGAGTCTGCATGTTCTCCCTGTGGTCGCGTGGGTTTCCACCAGGTGCTCCAGTTTCCTCCCACATCCCAAAGACATGCTGTGAGTGGATTGGATACTCTAAATTGGCCCTAGGCATGAGTGTGTGCATGTGTGTGCCTTCTGTAGAAGGTTGGGTGCCAGGCTGGCAACTCGACACCGTAAAACTCCACTGCCAATCATGAGCGGACAGGTGATCTCTTGTGGTGACCTCTAACCGGGAAAAGCCAAAAGAAGAAGAAAGTAAAAGAACAAGAAGACAGAATTTAAGATGAGTGTCTCAAGAGAAAAGTGAAGAAGTATTTTTCATAAAGGCAAATAAAGGCATTCCTCAAAACTGACTACCCCATTTCATTTTCCATATGGATGCCCATTCCCTAATGTATAGAAATGGCTATGCTTATTAGTTCATATGTAACATAGAGGGTTATGATCAGGTCTCTGTATGTAACCTCATTATTATGTATTTGAAACATGGATACCACAAAATTCTACTCTAGAATTAAGCTCAAATGTTGATGCTTAGTATCCACGTCGAGGACTCATAATAACAGGCTCTCAGTGAGACCCGATTATAACTCTTTGTAGTGCATGGAGTTTTATCTGCTCTATGTAGTATCAATTAGAAAAGAAAAAAAACACAATGTGCTTTACCTGCTTTGAAAGCCAATTAAGCATTTAGCAAGTGCTGTCACAAAGGCAGTAAGGAAAAAGTTAGGGACAGTGTTTAAATACTGCCATAATTTAAATGAGTTACTTATAGACTAATGTCTGTAAACTTCCATGGACATAGGAGGAAGGATATTCAGGGACTGAAGGAATGTTCCTTCCCATATACTTGACCATCCCAATGCCTAAATACCTCTGAAAGTGCTGGTACAGTCAGGACTTACCCTATAATAGCGCATAACATGTTTTTTTTTTTTTTATTTTGGAGCGTAATCACAGTGCTCCATGCACTATAATACTGTAATACATAGTATAGTATGGGTAACAATTTTATGGGCAACCCATTTGCACCAGTAGCCTGTTTGGTTTGCTTTTTATTTGTATTTATTTATGTATTTTCGGGGTTGCCTTTTATTTAATGATTAATGTCTCAGTTTTATTGATTGCATCAAATATTTGATTTATTTATGTTAGTTGGATTCGTCATCATTCCCTAAAATACTGATTACAAAAAATAAATCGTTGCTAAGTATATAATGTTATGTTTGTTATTATTTTAATATAATTGTATTAAGCTTATTTATAATAACCATTACTATTAATGTCTTGTCTTTGTCTGCTTTCTCTCAGTTTTGAGCTTACAGAGTTCTTCACTAAACCAAGCCTTGATTATGATGTTTAACCTTCTAAATATAACTACAGTGTTTTTAGTTGATTTATGTGGTTATTTGATTAATTTACAAGTCTATAAAGAAAATGCTATGCATTAAATATGCTCTTATGTTCTTCCCTTTCTCAGGTTTGAATCTAGGACAGTTAACAATCAGTTTGCTTTTTCCTCTACACAAAGAACAACACTGATAACCATTCATAGTGTTGTCTTGGCATGCCTTTTATTTTTACTTTTGACAATAGAATAATTGATAAAGGATCATTTAAAGGCTGGAAAATGCTTCACAGAAAACTCCAAAACGGTAATTAGGTACACACAGACTATTTGTGTTATGCTTAGAAAATGACCACTCTAGCATTAATCATACTGCCTTGCTTTCATTACAGGATCATTGACACTGTTGCATCTTTGTAAGCAAGGCAGTATGACTTTAAGTGCAGACATTATTCAAGTAACAAGAGAATTCTAGGAAAAAGACAAAGAATGGGGAAGCTGTGAAAAAAAGGCAAGGTTAACAGTACAGAGTGCTTTCTTTTGGTTTGTGCACTAGATTAATATTTGTGCCATAGGTAACCCTTCTCGGTAATGCCACATGACCTAAAAGGCTAGATGATGTACACTGTTGCTTTGCTAAGTTTGCTTGCGGACATTTTATTGTATTAACTGACTAGTGATCACCTGCAGCAGTATTTCATCTCTAATGCTACTCTTTTGGGTATTGCGGCCTCTGTAAAACTGATGTAAACACGCCATGCATTTCCATTACAGTTGTACACTTTAGGCTGTCATGTGATGCAGTAACTTTATATTCTGTGCTGTAACATCATAGCCTGCTGCCTACAGTTATATGTAGTTTTACTTTGAATGTGTTATGGCAGCAATAAATAAAGGTTTAAGGAAGAACATGTACTTTTTAACGTGCACCCTATCAGTGATTAATAATGGAGAAGGGAATACAATCCCTAACATATCTCAAACTTTTTCTAACTATTGCCCTGAAGGAATCAGTTGTTTTTGAAACAAGTTTTATGGCTGTACTGAACTTTTGCCCTTTTCATTCAGTGAATCAATATCCCATACAAATTATCTGATAAAGGATCATGCCTGAAGGATTTTACCTCCTGATGAATTTGGTGTGCCACTGTGGAATCATTTAACAAATTCCAGCAACTGAAATTTGGATAGAAGGCAATTATTAAAATGTATGTGACATGCATAAGGCAGCACATTCTACCTTCAGTTATTGGGCCATGATGACTGCATTTTCTATGATGCTTAAAATCAATTGCAATTTCAAGTTTATCTTAGATTAACTGGAAATGAAAGAGGTATTTACAAATGATTTTGTGTTAGATGAATTTATTTTCCAAATAAAGTTTTCAAGATAATAATTACATTTGCTGTGCTTTAGATCGATCTGTGTATGTACAGATTACCCCCTTCTGCTTATTATGATAGCTTTCCCTGTCCTTAATGTTAAGGGTTTAACATGTGTTATACATGTTTTTGAGTAAATATAATTGTTAAATATGGCTGTGATGCTTGCTGTATGCATTCAAAGGCTAGACAAAAAAGGGAATTAGCATTAATGTCATTATTTTCTGCATTTCAGAAATATCTTTGTGATACTGCTTGCCTTTTCAGTGCTTTGAGGCAGCGCAAGTTGTTTGTGGAGAGCAACAGATGAACTGTTGTCAAGGAGACAAAGTGTCTCTGCTACCATCCCTCCCTCAAAATAACTTGCATCATGCTGGGCAAAATGCCAAAGAAGATGCTGCCAAACAGTAGTGAGTTTCCAAGGGAGCTGATATCGTTTGCAAAATGGTTTCAGCATGAATCTGGACACTGTATCACAGTAACACTCATGAAGAGAAATAACATAAGCAAAATGAACACAAATGACTGCAGAAAATGCTTAACCATTTAAGTAGCTAGTTTACTTGCAAGGTTTGCTGATGTTGACTTAACAGCAAATTCATAGAAGTTCCTTCTAATGCAATATTTATTTTTATTGATGATGCAAGGAATCAGTCAACAAAATGGGCATCTTTATGGCAGTGACATTATCAACAAAATGGATGAAGCCTACAAAGACTACAATCATTTTTTAACACAAAACAGTCTTCTGAACTAAATATTCGGTAGCCCTGCCTTCTCTATTATGGCATATAACAGTACATATGAAATGTGCTACTGCTACTAGTATATTATACTACTACTGTTACTGCCAGTACTAGTACTACTATTTCTACCACTACTGGTACTGTTATTGCTGCTGTTCTACTACTAGTATTACTACTATTAATAGTACTACAGCTGCTGCTAGTATTACTATTGCTATTATATTTCTACTACGAGTACTACTACTAGTAGTAGTAGTAGTAGTAGTACTACACCTATTACTATTCCTACTAGTAGTACTACTATTATTACCACTGCTACTAGTACTACAACTCCTAGTAGTATTACAGCTGCTATTACTATTCCTGCTATGAGCATATATCTCTCAACTGTACAGATTTTCACAGAATTCCAGATTTTTGCCTCATATTTTTGGTCTGTTTTTCATAAAATTGTGTTTTTCCAGTAAATTGGTGGCAAATCATTATAGATTTAAGTTAGAAAATACTGACAGACATTTTAGTTTCAGACTTCATACCCTTCAAAAAATTCATGATAATACAAAACCTGTTATTCTATCAACTTTCTAAGTTTTTAAGACCGATATTTAAAAATGATCCCTATTTTTAGACCTTCGGCCCACTTTTATTTATGACTTTGTCCAGATTTCTTGCTCTAAGAGGTTGAGAGGTATGACTACAACTATTACTAATACTATAGCTGTTACTAGTATTACTACTGCTATTACTATTCCTACTACTAGTACTACTACTGCCACTATTGTCTCAAATATGGATGCAACCGAAAATAGACATTCTGTTAAGTCTTACATGAACTGCTGATCTATATTCTGGCTGTGTGTTATGAGGAGCAGAAAAAGCTATATATATATCTGAGCCACCTCCCACTCTTTGTTGCACTCATTGCTCCATGCAGTTTTACCCTGGTTATCATACCCTTCTCTATATTCTTGAAAGATATCATGCATGTCATGTTCTAGCCCCTACCTAGAACAATTCAAATCACATATTTTTTGTCTTCTAATAATCTCCTTTTATAAACATTGATGTCTCTACAAAATACTTTCAGTGGTATTAATCATCAGTGCTGTTTTATCCATGTTCTTTTATGAGAAGTGTCACTGGGGATCTGGCTTCTTTACTTGAGCAGTGGTAGGAGATAACCCATGAACATCAGTAATTAATGCTAAGTGGGTAGGTTCATAAATGGAGAAAGGCTTACATTTCTAAGAGACATAGAACCGAATGCGTGGGAGTACACACACACACACACACACACACACACACACACACACACACACACACACACACACACACACACACACACACACACACACACATATATATAATATATATTTTGCAAAGAAGATAAAATGGCAAAACTCTGTACTCATCCTCATCCAGAGAGTCCAGTCTAACAGGACAGTATTTTAGCTGTGATAGAGCATAATTTGTGCATTACCAGGTTTCGCAATCCAGAAACATACTGTACTAGGTAATTTCTAAGTTTCACTGGGCTTCATGATTCTGTGTGTTAGTATAACAGCAGTGGAAATTCCTTTTAAATGTCTACTGAACATGTCACTCCCTCAGAACCACTTTATCCATTTGCTGAATACCATTGCCCCTTTAACTTTGCTCTGCAAATTATCAGTAAGTTGGTTGCCGCACTATCCCTTGTCACATAGTCGGGTGGGCACCTGACAGAGGCTGTAGAGCAACTTACATCCTCAGTAGCATGGCATGTGATGATGTATTGGTTGAAGTGGCATGGCCAGCTTAACAGACCCCTCCCCCTCCCGTTATTTGCCAGCAGGAACCATCTATATGAAGTCTTTAATCTTCATTTATTAAGGTGCTTAATTCCAAGGCATCATATAATAAAAGCATAAAACCAATCATTCCAGTAAACACACCATTAAAATGGCAAAACAGTATAAAAAACATTAAATAAATAATATAAAAAACGTATAATTAATATAATAAGCCCCCTTTAAGAATGCAAGCAAATTCTCTGTAGATATGGTGTTTGCAATGAAGCTTTAGTCTTACAAGTAGATGAAGATTCGCATAACACCCAGGAGAAGGAGTATATTTTTCCTGGCAGTGTATTGAAAAAAAATGAAGTGTAATTAGGGGGATATATACTAACTCCAGAACTGTGGTATTTCTGAGTGCCGTACCTTCTGTAAGGTACAGGAATTATGGAGTAAGCATATATAAGAAGTTGGAGTGTGAGGTGTGCAGCGAGCATTCCCTATGATGGGCATTTTTTTGTAATGTACATTGCAAAATGTGGTAAATTCTCTTTAGTTTTTAAATGTTTGTTTTGTTTAACTGAAGCTAACTCACAGGTTTTCATAATTATCCACCCTTTACCTCTAATTTGCTGTTATTCCAAGTAAAGCTGTTAAAAAAAGATGAAGAATGTCTCTTGCTAAACAAACAAAAAAAAAAATGAAGGTGTGCCAGGGAGTTTCAGAATTCACTTGTTTGCAATAATCTTGGTTTAATTTTGGAAGTGTTGGGGAGTCACAGTACCAGGTCTCACACTTTCAGTAGAAAATCATTTTTTTCTATCCTCCATAGCTGACCTTCCAGTACCTCAGCCAGTTTCTAAAGGCCATTAACCACCCACACTGATGAATCCAGACACTCTGGCACTAGTAAGATTAGAATTATGAATGACATAGGTTCAATGCTTGGCCATAAACTTAAATGTTCTTCTTTTTTTCTGTGGATTTGTAAAGGTTTCAGTATTCCTAACTGTAGAGTCATGATTGCAATCAGTGCAGGCACTGACTGCCTTGACTGTATTAAAGCTCCTTGTTATCCACAGTAGGGGATGGTTATTTGATCCAGTCTAGGGGTTGGCAGGGATACTGATAGAGGCATTGTTGTGATGGCCTTTCTTCATAGGAAAGGGCAAATATGATTCATGGCAACAAGCTAAAAGATGTTCTAAAAACATATAATGGCTACTACACTTATCAAGCCTATGAATGTCTTCCAAATTGTTGTCAGTCAGTCCATGCTTTATTCCTAGTTAGCTGCACTTTTTAGAAATAAAGTTCATGCCCCAGTCTGTGTGTGGAAGCATGTGGTTATGAAGATGACTGCTTTCTCTATGGTTACAGCAGTAATCTGCACAAATTTGACTCAGTCCCAGTTTGCTAGATTAGAGCCCCAGTTTGGGTTGCTTTGTTCTTTATTGCTCCTGTTAGCAACAGTATAAACTCTGAATAAACTTTGTTGTTAAGAAGAGTGAGTAGTGACAGAGCCTAGACTGACATTACACACATGCAGTAACTTTACATACGGGTTCAATGGGCTTACATTTACACAGCCTTGTGCACTGCTTCAAGCACTACATCCTCCCCTTTTCGCTTAGACCAAATGAAATGGTGTTTCAGTATCCCTAGATGCAGTCTAATCAGGAAATAGCAAATGCAGTACTTAAACACAGGCAGTCCATTGACACTTAGCAACACAACTACTGCCAAAAGCTTCACTAGTGCAGCTGGACAGCTGGTAGTCATCTGGGGTTCACATGTGGGAATACAAAAAAGCTTCACTAGTCAGAAGGTCAGATATCAACTGATTTCACAATCCTTTTGATTTTCCTAGTTGTGCTTGATTTCCATTGAGTGGTACACTGGATTTACTTCTTTCCTTGAAAGGCTCTTGTGTACAATCAGGGAACAGGTCAAGACCAGACGGTAATACATTTCCTTAAATGGGAAAGCAGCACAGTCACTGTCCAGATTTCTAGTAGCTGTACACACTTTAATGAGAGTGCCAATGTCCTTTGCAATTGATCCTCTATGTCTCAGCTGGACAGAATGTTAGCTGTAGGAACATTCTGCAGTATTTCTTTGAACACGATAAGAAATTGGACCTGTTTTATCCATGGCAACTTCTGAAATCCATTTAAGACCTCTTTCAGTAGTATTTTGGAAATATGTGGAAGGGTGGCTATACAGGGTCTCAGTACAAGACTGAAGCCTGGAATAGGTTGGCCAAGACAGTCACCCATGCAACTGGTATCCCACGCATGGGGTAAGAGCGCTAGGACCATTCTAGTGACATTAAGCGGTGACAGTATGACCTCCTTAGCCTGTTGAATGGTCTGTCGTGTGTGTATGTTATGATGAAATGTTTGGAATAATGTTTACTCTGAACACTTCCTCTCAGACCCAGTTTGACTAGGTTCAGTTTGCCTCTGTTTCATTTGGTTTTGATATGTTTGTAGGTTAGCATTACCTTTAGCAGGCAAGAAAACTGATACAGAGAAGGTCTTTCTCAGTATACCATGATTTTAGATGTTTTATGTTCTTAAGGCAATCAATTTCCTAATGATCTTTGCAAGGGAAGTAAAACTGTATAGGGGAAATACAAAGCATATTAGAGTAAGTACAAAGATATTTCTTTATGAGGCTTTATGTTATGATACAAGGTAAGGATTCTCTCTATCTCTGTAGATTTTTGGTTTAATTATGATTCAGCTGGGAAATTTGTTCATGACTTTTAATCTGGATATAGCATTCAGATGTCAAGCAACCTTCTTTTCTTTATGACAATGTCTATTAGTAAATAAACAAATTATGTAGGTGAAATTCTATTCACCCTCCTTAGGCAATAATGTACATTGCAAAATAGCATGAAGGTTCTTAATTGTTTAAATGTTTGTTTTGCTTAACTGGATCTAACTCTCAGGTGTTCATAGTTATCCTCCCCTTACCTTCAGTTTTTTGTTGTTACACGTAAAGCTGTTAAATAAAGATGAAGAAGTAATGCATTTCTGTGTGTTCACTGATGTGCAACTTTGAACATTTTTGGTGTAAAAATGTCTGTACTGGGAGTGGCAGAGTATAACAATTAGGGAAAAAACAGCATTGCAGCCAGCATATTTGATTTCAAAACATTATTTGGCATTGAGAGAGGAAACTAGGTGTGGGGGCACAGAAAGAGAGAGAGAGGGGAGAAAAAAGGAGATACAGAATTCAAATCACTGTGTTGTTTTGTGGAAAGCATTGGAAGACAAGCTTTGATTAAACTAACAAGACTGAAAAACTGACGACTGTGAAAATTCAGTGTAGGTTTTATAATTTTAGTTGAGAATTGCTTTTGTAGACCTGCATAACTATTTGATTCTGGGGTAGGGATCAGTCATGTATATATATATATATATATATATATATATATATATAGAGAGAGAGAGAGAGAGAGAGATTTTGCCCCAAGGAAGCTTTAATGAAAACAGTTTGGGTGTTTGAAGCTTCTTTTTAATAAGCTTTGATACTAAATTTTTGGTCCTTGGCTGCTGTTTTTTTGTTTGTTTTGCTATCTATCTATATGTCTATTTCTATATATTTAGATTATATATATATATATATATATATATATATATATATATATATATATATATATATGTACATGTGTATGTATGTGTGGGTTTGTATCACTTCACCTAAAAACCACTTCACTGAAACTCATTTCACTGAAACCAAAATAACCTAAAGTTCATTTCACATAAAACTCATTTCACTGACAAGTAGTACTCTAAGGCAAGTCAAAGGTATATGTCCTTTGCCCACTGTAGTGCGATCCTAGTGTTAGTATATATAGTTAGGAGGGTGTGGGGGTACAGCCCCCCACATTGTGGTGTGTGGGGGACGTACCCCCCCCATCCAGTTGGCTTTTACCAAATAATGTAAAGCAAAACCAGACAACATAAAAGCAAAATAAGTAGCCCCCCAACTATATATACTAACACCAGGATTGCACTACAGTGGGGAAAATGACATATACCTTTGACTTGCCTTGAATATTACTTGTCAGTGAAATGAGTTTTAGGTGAAATGAACATTCAGTGAAATGAACTTTAGGAGATTTGGTCTCAGTGAAATGGGTTTCAGTGAAATGGTCTTTAGGTGAAGTGATATGAACCCGTATGTGTGTCTGTATATATAAGAAGTGTAGTTTCTTGTTGTCAAACTGAATAGCCGAGAGCAAACTAATGAATAGCCAAGAACAAGCTTTCAGTAAACTACACTAAATCAATAGTCTTACTGCCTCGAACCTCCAGGGTCTTGAAATATTGACTCCAGTAGTATTATAGACCCACTAGATAACCCAGTGCCTACAGTTGCCAAATCAAAATACCTAAGAGTGAGACTAGACTTATTACTCAGGTTTCACCATTATACAATTCACAGTAGACAAAGTACTTATCGGAAAAGCTCTTACATGCTCTCCCATCTACTTTCAGTTGAGGCCAGGTGAACTAGAGCCATTAGTGTTCTTCTGCCATCTCTAGAATACAGGTGATGAGATTTACATACCCAGGTCACCACGTGAACTTCACTGTGATACCATAGCCAAAGCACAGTGGCTCTCAGTGCCAGTTAAATTCTATAATTTTCAACATCCTGAGTAAAGAGGCTGGCCCCATGTTCAGTTCATTACACCCCCCTTCCCTGGGCTTACTCGCTTAATAACAATGAAGGACTATTGTTAGAGAGATTCTTCTTTAACCTCATTAAAGGAGAAATGGACTTCTTGGTGCAAATGGAGAAGGTATTTTGTACCACTTCATCTTTTGCTTCACGTTTGTGTGACACAATGAAGTAATGTATTTAGAGATGAGGAAAATGGATAAATAGACCCTTTCTAGTAAAACATCTGCAGTGGTGTTATTTGCAAATATTTCTGATTACAATATTGTGAACTTTTAATGTTTAATATATAATATTTTCAGTCCCAACAAAACAGGCACAACATACTGTGATCCTGTTAATGTCACACATATGAATGACACCTGACTCAAAATTTACATTTTTTCTGTTTTAAGTACCCTCTATAAATGAATTATTCCTAGTAGGGCTACTTTTTAAATATTTTTTTAATCCCTGTGGAACAAACTGTCAGTGGTCACTGATGCATCTCCTCAATCTCGGATGCAGGCAGTCATCCTTGTCCATCATTTCTAATCCTAAATCCTCCTGTTGCTTGAAAGGAGATTGAGGTGTCCCAGTGTAGCATCATGGTTGTAGACTTTTATACAGGGGGCTACTTCCTACCTTCAATCTTTGTAGTACTTTTTGTGGGCTAAACAAAGGAGGCAAGGGAAACACTTCACTAATGCATATTAGTAAGAAGGCGTTTTTATACCCTAACATACTGCTGTGGTGCTCTCATGCATAAGTACTATTCCCAAAATATATTTACATAAGTGGAATATATATGTCCAATAAAATATACTTTGGACTGTAACAGGAAATATTTTATTACCCATTATTATTAGCCTTGCAGTGCTTTACTGTGCATATAAACCATTCAGTAAGTTAGACTTGTGAATGATTCCCTGATTGTAAAGGATATTCACTGCTGGATGTGCTCTGTTAAACATCTGGCTGTGCAACAATGCATGAAAATGGCTAGGATAACTTTGTACCTTGTATGGTATGTTTCATTTATTAGATATATTGGCATTATGTTATTTACTGTCTTGCATGTAGTACTTTTCAATGGTCTGTCTGCCTTTATCTGAATTTCTTTGAGCACTGCATATAAACCTTAATTATAAGCACTTTTCATAATGAGCACTTTCTACATAATCAGAGGTGAACTCAGACACTGTGGGAGTAGGACACTATCTTGATGAAGATTTTTATGAGCTAGAAACTTTTTTTTACCAGCGGGTGAATGGATAAACTGCATACATAAATGCATGATATTGATTGCATGATTGCATGAAGAAATTAAGCCATGATGCATATAAGTGTGACGTGCTCCAACAGTAATAAGTAATTCTAGGAGGCATCACATGTACTGATAGCATGAAGCTAGAATGTGTAGCAGTATGTTATGACATGTGTTACTGCAGAAGATGAAAAGACGCAGCCTTCATCTGTTACAGCTTATCATATAAAGGTCTCTGGTAGCATCTGGTGAGTGTAATGGTTCATACTGACCTTAAGGAACAAGTTTGTTAGATCCATTTGGGACATCATATTACTAATACTACTAATAATAATTATAGTAATGATATTAATAATAATAATAATAATAATAATAATAAAAAGCATTGCTATACATAGACTATTGTCTTTATGGTAAATGGCTTTCAAAAATGCATGACTTTCACATGACTATATACTGTGCAGTAACTCTGCTTGCTTTTCTGTGACCTTTGTTTCAGTCTCTTTGAGCTTTAGAACTCTGGCCTCTGACCTCTCTTCTGCCCCATTCCACTGCTCTGCAAAAATTAAATAGAGCAAACATACAACAAACGTACAATAATGTAAATGCTCAGAGAAGCATGGAGCTGACTGACAGCTCATGTAAAAGCAACAGTTGAAACCGCTAAGTTACCATTTTTTGTTGTTGCTGCTGTATCCAGAAGTATAATATTTTAATCTAATATAATGCAAAATTGTGGAGAGTGGCCCTGCTTTTATAACATTAGTTAATAATAACATTGGTTAATAATAACTTATCATTTCAATGCAAGCTGTTAAGTGGCGGTACTGTGATAAGTGTAAACAGTGTTATTTTCTGGCTTCTCATAAACCTTAATTTACATTCTGTAAATTCCTTAGGTAAGGATAACATTGTTGAAAAAACACTGGAACCACCACGAGATGAAATCAAACAGCTGGTTTAATTAGTGAAGGAACAAGCGCTTTCACGCACATAAAACGTGCGCTTCATCAGGTTACAAATAAAATAACTAATCCCTATCCTTATATACAACAAAGAAATCACATAATGAAACAATTAAGCAATAAAATTAAGCAATTAAGCATAATATATTAGTTAGACAGGAAGCAATAACCATATAAGGCAAGATTAGAAAACTGACACCTAGGTGTCTTTTCTATGGATACAATATACAATTCAGTATATATATATATGTGCAAATCAGCAAAACATAAAAACATAGTAAAAAATATAACCATATTTCAATCTTATTATCATGGTAGTATACCCTAATTCCTAAGAATATATAAACTGTCCTCCTGTACTGTTAATAAAGCACATTTAAAACAATGAGAAAAAATTGCAGTTCAAGATCTAACATCTAAGAAGAAAATGGAACAATACTAAATGGATGTGTATGCTGAGGTCACTGAAAACAGGAAGGTAAGGTGAAAAGATAAAAATGAAACATATGAAAGAAAAGAAAAGGAGAAGGGAGGAGGGGAAGGGGGAAGGAAAGGAAGGGAAAAGGAAAAGAAGGGGAGGGGGACAGGGGAGGGAGAGAGGGGACGAAAAGGTAAAAGAGGGGATATAAAGAGGAAGGAAATGGAATGGAATAGAATGAGGTAAAGATAAATAAAACAAAATAATAGAATAAAACAGAATGAAATAAAATGAGATAAAATAAAATAAAATAAAATAAAGATCTAAAAAGACCAAATAGGAACAAATGTGACCACAAAGCATTACAAAAGTGCAGGTCTAATATTGACAGCTGTATTGAGTCCAGGTTCTATGTGGGCTCTGAGGGTTAATATCCACTTTAATTCATTTAGTTCAAGGGATCCTACAGAATCACCTTCTCTCCTATTCGGGTATTGTATTTGCAGTACTCTGAATCTAAAGGTATGCGTCTGATATACTTGGCAATGCTTAGCTAAAGCATTATTAACATTAGCTTTTCTTATGTCGTAGACATGATTATAGACTCGATCTTTAAGTCTACGTGTGGTCATTCCCACATAGTAAGCCTCACAGCTATCACAACTGGCCAAGTAAATTACATTGGCTGTGTCACATGTTGCGTAGAAGTTGGGTTTAAACAACAAACCCAACTCCATATGTTCAAAACTCTGTTCAGTTGCAATAAATTTACAGACGCAGCACTTCCTACATGGATAAGTTCCCTGTCTAATATTTGTTCTAATGTCCAGTGTTTTTACCTGGATATTATCTCTACACAATAATCTTTTCAGATTATAACAATTGTTATATCTGAAACTAGGTTCCTTTCCAACTATTTTCAACAATTCATTATCCATGATAAGCAGTTTCCAATTTCTTTGGATGATATCCCTAATGTATTCTATGTCATTTGTATATTTGATGTCAAAATGAACTCTACTACCAGCTCTAATCCTATTACCATGGGTCACATATCTATTTGATCTACCATACTGGGAAGATCTACCATCCTTCTGAATGGTGTCATCCCTACATCCTAATACCAATTGGGAGGGATAGCCCCTGTCTAAAAAACAATCAGTCTGAAAATCCAAAAGCCACTCCTTTTCACTATCAATATTACATAGTTTCCTAATTCTTGACATTTGATTCTTAACAACGTTGGGGAAGATATATCTGGGATGCATACTCCCAAAATGGAGTATGCTGTTCCTCCAACATGGTTTCTTATATAAGGACGTGGTAATCTTATTTAGGGCATTCTTATAGATGGTAACGTCCAAGTAGTTGACCTGAGTAAAGGAATATTCATGAGTAAAACTCAGAAAGGTTGTGGTCGAGTTCAAGTGATCCACAAACTCATTCAAAGATTCAATGCCTCCATTCCAAAAGAGAAGGATGTCATCGACATAACGTCTGTATAAGATGGCATTGGTTATGAATTTTTGATCTCCAAAGACGTGTGTCTTCTCCCATGTATAGACAACCAAATTGGCATAAGCATTGGCACAGGGGGTGCCCATGGCCACCCCCCATGTTTGCCTATACATCCTATCCTGGAATAAGAAGACATTATTAGTCAAAATTAGATCTAAGAGAGAACATACAGTCAGCTGATCTGTATGGTCTAGATCACTTAGCTCAATCAAACAATCTCTGACTGCATCTATCCCAAATTCATTGGGGATGCTGGTAAAAAGGTTTTTTATATCCAGAGTGACCATCAAGGTGTCTGGTTTTAGATTATCAAGTAAAGTAATATTCTCCAAATCTTTCAATAATTCAAAAGAATTTTTTAAAATAGTAGGAATGAGGCCTATCAAAGGACCTAACTTCAACTGGACATAATGGGATGCATGCTCAGTAACCCATGACCTCCCAGATACAATAGGTCGTAAAGGCGGAGGAGTTACTCCTTTATGTATCTTGGGAAGCCCTTTAATAAGAGGAATTAGGGGAGCTTCAATCACTAGATAATCATAAAGATCTTTATCAATACATCTTGTCATCAGAAGGTCATAACAAGTGTGCACATTTCTTACTATAGAGCTCACTTCAGTCTTACTTAACTCAGAATATGCTACGTCATCTTTTAACATATCATTCATTAAATCAGTATAAAAAGCTGTGTCCATAGCTACTATCCCCCCCCCCCCTTATCAGCTGGTCTAAAAACCAGATTCACATTATTAACCAAATTTTCCAATGCCTCTTTCTCAGCCATATTTAAGTTAACAAATAAACGCTTGTGTGACCCTCCCTTATAAAAAAGGTATAGGTCATGTTCACAAGCTTTCTGGAAGCAATCAATATTTCCAGATATATGCGGCACAAGAGTGCTTCTTCTTTTTAATATTTTAGTGTCATAAGAAGCATCGGCATCATCTGTAGCTTTAAACAAGCATCTAAGAGCTACCTTTCTAGTAAATTTATGTAACAAAATCATGGTATCTGATAAACTGCTCCCTCGGGAGGGTATAAAGGAAAGACCTCTATTTAGCACAGCACATTCAATGTCCGAAAATACTTTAGATGACAAGTTAAAAAACAAAGTGTTCAGTTCTTCTTTCTTCTTGACTCGTGGTTGTCGCCCGATAACTTGCGTTTTCCCCTCCCTCTGCTTGTTGGCTCCTGCACTCGGTTTTGTATGGCAGTGGAAAATTTAAATTTAGAGCCGCTACTACCCCAGAGGTGAGACTCGTAGACTGTCCGTTGTTCTTAGGTCTCGCCCTGTACTCACTGTCCCTTGGAGACCTTCTTGATTACATGGGATAGTGGAAGCAGATGTAGCAGCTTCATCTGCTGGGTTACTGGAAACGAGTACTATTAAGTGAAGCATCAGACAACTTGTCAGACAAAGTGGTCGTACTGGGAACATTAGATGAAATAACAGTCACCTGTTCATTATTATCTTCAGTCGCTGTAGTATCATTTGTCCTCGGCCACATAAAAATGCGACCGAGCTGGAAGTCATTACAGTCTCTTTTTAGTTTTCTCAACTTAGTCTGTTCTAACTTGTTGCTATAAAGCATCAACTGTCTTAGCATATTGTTCAGTCTTTGTACACAGCAGTCACTTTTATAACACTGAGTAATGCTTTTATGCTCACCTTCTACTTTACTAATCAGCTCTTCTTCCAATGGTTTAAAGTAGTCGATAAGCAAATGGATATAGCTGTTTCCAAGCTCCATGTTAAGCATCTGCCATCTTCGCAGCAATTCTGGATGTGCATCCCCGTAACTCGGCATGCAGAGGACGCGCATGCCTCATGGAATGACTTTGAAATGGAGGCATGCCTCAAGGTGTTTCCTCTGCCAAATTAGCCGATAGAGTTTATAGAGGTTGTTCTCCAGAGTTCTTAACTGATCATAAAACTCCTGCATGTTCTCTGTTTCCAAAGTTAAGGAAAAAGGAGGAGTACCTTGTGTAGCAAGATTTAGGAGAGGATTCTCCTGTTGATAAAAAATATCATTCCAGTTCTCCATATTCCCTGCGATGCCAGGGTTGTAATCCAGTTCTATATTAGGCATTTCCATCGTGTGATGTTCGACCAGGAGAAAGAATAAAACGACAATCAGCACCAGACCTAGTACGACCATCCAAAGAGTTCCCAGTGGAAAAACAGGAGCAAAATTGTTGAAAAAACACTGGAACCACCACGAGATGAAATCAAACAGCTGGTTTAATTAGTGAAGGAACAAGCGCTTTCACGCACATAAAACGTGCACTTCATCAGGTTACAAATAAAATAACTAATCCCTATCCTTACATATGAATATACAACAAAGAAATCACATAATGAAACAATTAAGCAATAAAATTAACAATTAAGCATAATATATTAGTTAGACAGGAAGCAATAACCATATAAGGCAAGATTAGAAAACTGACACCTAGGTGTCTTTTCTATGGATACAATATACAATTCAGTATATATATATATATGTGCAAATCAGCAAAACATAAAAACATAGTAAAAAATATAACCATATTTCAATCTTATTATCATGGTAGTATACCCTAATTCCTAAGAATATATAAACTGTCCTCCTGTACTGTTAATAAAGCACATTTAAAACAATGAGAAAAAATCGCAGTTCAAGATCTAACATCTAAGAAGAAAATGGAACAAAACTAAATGGATGTGTATGCTGAGGTCACTGAAAACAGGAAGGTAAGGTGAAAAGATAAAAATGAAACATATGAAAGAAAAGAAAAGGAGAAGGGAGGAGGGGAAGGGGGGGAGGGGGAAGGAAAGGAAGGGAAAAGGAAAAGAAGGGAGGGGGCAGGGGAGAGAGGGGGACAAAAAGGTAAAAGAGGGGATGTAAAGAGGAAGGAAATGGAATGGAATAGAATGAGGTAAAGATAAATAAAACAAAATAATAGAATAAAACAGAATGAAATAAAATGAGATAAAATAAAATAAAATAAAATAAAGATCTAAAAAGACCAAATAGGAACAAATGTGACCACAAAGCGTTACAAAAGTGCAGGTCTAATATTAACAGTTTATACCCTAACATACTGCTGTGGTGCTCTCATGCATAAGTACTATTCCCAAAATATATTTACATAAGTGGAATATATATGTCCAATAAAATATACTTTGGACTGTAACAGGAAATATTTTATTACCCATTATTATTAGCCTTGCAGTGCTTTACTGTGCATATAAACCATTCAGTAAGTTAGACTTGTGAATGATTCCCTGATTGTAAAGGATATTCACTGCTGGATGTGCTCTGTTAAACATCTGGCTGTGCAACAATGCATGAAAATGGCTAGGATAACTTTGTACCTTGTATGGTATGTTTCATTTATTAGATATATTGGCATTATGTTATTTACTGTCTTGCATGTAGTACTTTTCAATGGTCTGTCTGCCTTTATCTGAATTTCTTTGAGCACTGCATATAAACCTTAATTATAAGCACTTTTCATAATGAGCACTTTCTACATAATCAGAGGTGAACTCAGACACTGTGGGAGTAGGACACTATCTTGATGAAGATTTTTATGAGCTAGAAACTTTTTTTTACCAGCGGGTGAATGGATAAACTGCATACATAAATGCATGATATTGATTGCATGATTGCATGAAGAAATTAAGCCATGATGCATATAAGTGTGACGTGCTCCAACAGTAATAAGTAATTCTAGGAGGCATCACATGTACTGATAGCATGAAGCTAGAATGTGTAGCAGTATGTTATGACATGTGTTACTGCAGAAGATGAAAAGACGCAGCCTTCATCTGTTACAGCTTATCATATAAAGGTCTCTGGTAGCATCTGGTGAGTGTAATGGTTCATACTGACCTTAAGGAACAAGTTTGTTAGATCCATTTGGGACATCATATTACTAATACTACTAATAATAATTATAGTAATGATATTAATAATAATAATAATAATAATAAAAAGCATTGCTATACATAGACTATTGTCTTTATGGTAAATGGCTTTCAAAAATGCATGACTTTCACATGACTATATACTGTGCAGTAACTCTGCTTGCTTTTCTGTGACCTTTGTTTCAGTCTCTTTGAGCTTTAGAACTCTGGCCTCTGACCTCTCTTCTGCCCCATTCCACTGCTCTGCAAAAATTAAATAGAGCAAACATACAACAAACGTACAATAATGTAAATGCTCAGAGAAGCATGGAGCTGACTGACAGCTCATGTAAAAGCAACAGTTGAAACCGCTAAGTTACCATTTTTTGTTGTTGCTGCTGTATCCAGAAGTATAATATTTTAATCTAATATAATGCAAAATTGTGGAGAGTGGCCCTGCTTTTATAACATTAGTTAATAATAACATTGGTTAATAATAACTTATCATTTCAATGCAAGCTGTTAAGTGGCGGTACTGTGATAAGTGTAAACAGTGTTATTTTCTGGCTTCTCATAAACCTTAATTTACATTCTGTAAATTCCTTAGGTAAGGATAACATTGTTGAAAAAACACTGGAACCACCACGAGATGAAATCAAACAGCTGGTTTAATTAGTGAAGGAACAAGCGCTTTCACGCACATAAAACGTGCGCTTCATCAGGTTACAAATAAAATAACTAATCCCTATCCTTATATACAACAAAGAAATCACATAATGAAACAATTAAGCAATAAAATTAAGCAATTAAGCATAATATATTAGTTAGACAGGAAGCAATAACCATATAAGGCAAGATTAGAAAACTGACACCTAGGTGTCTTTTCTATGGATACAATATACAATTCAGTATATATATATATGTGCAAATCAGCAAAACATAAAAACATAGTAAAAAATATAACCATATTTCAATCTTATTATCATGGTAGTATACCCTAATTCCTAAGAATATATAAACTGTCCTCCTGTACTGTTAATAAAGCACATTTAAAACAATGAGAAAAAATTGCAGTTCAAGATCTAACATCTAAGAAGAAAATGGAACAATACTAAATGGATGTGTATGCTGAGGTCACTGAAAACAGGAAGGTAAGGTGAAAAGATAAAAATGAAACATATGAAAGAAAAGAAAACGGGAAGGGAGGAGAGGAAGGGGGAAGGGGGAAGGAAAGGAAGGGAAAAGGAAAAGAAGGGGAGGGGGGGACAGGGGGGGGAGGGGGAGAGAGGGGGACAAAAAGGTAAAAGAGGGGATATAAAGAGGAAGGAAATGGAATGGAATAGAATGAGGTAAAGATAAATAAAACAAAATAATAGAATAAAACAGAATGAAATAAAATGAGATAAAATAAAATAAAATAAAATAAAGATCTAAAAAGACCAAATAGGAACAAATGTGACCACAAAGCATTACAAAAGTGCAGGTCTAATATTGACAGCTGTATTGAGTCCAGGTTCTATGTGGGCTCTGAGGGTTAATATCCACTTTAATTCATTTAGTTCAAGGGATCCTACAGAATCACCTTCTCTCCTATTCGGGTATTGTATTTGCAGTACTCTGAATCTAAAGGTATGCGTCTGATATACTTGGCAATGCTTAGCTAAAGCATTATTAACATTAGCTTTTCTTATGTCGTAGACATGATTATAAACCCGATCTTTAAGTCTACGTGTGGTCATTCCCACATAGTAAGCCTCACATCCATCACAACTGGCCAAGTAAATTACATTGGTTGTATCACATGTTATGTAGAAGTTAGGTTTAAACAACAAACCCAACTCCATATGTTCAAAACTCTGTTCAGTTGCAATAAATTTACAGACGCAGCACTTCCTACATGGATAAGTTCCCTGTCTAATATTTGTTCTAATGTCCAGTGTTTTTATCTGGATATTATCTCTGCACAATAATCTTTTCAGATTATAACAATTGTTATATCTGAAACTAGGTTCCTTTCCAACTATTTTCAACAATTCATTATCCATGATAAGCAGTTTCCAATTTCTTTGGATGATATCCCTAATGTATTCTATGTCATTTGTATATTTGATGTCAAAATGAACTCTACTACCAGCTCTAATCCTATTACCATGGGTCACATATCTATTTGATCTACCATACTGGGAAGATCTACCATCCTTCTGAATGGTGTCGTCCCTACATCCTAGTACCAATTGGGAGGGATAACCCCTGTCTAAAAAACAATCAGTCTGAAAGTCCAAAAACCACTCCTTTTCACTATCAACATTACATAATTTCCTAATTCTTGACATTTGATTCTTAACCACGTTGGGGAAGATATATCTGGGATGCATACTCCCAAAATGGAGTATGCTGTTCCTCCAACATGGTTTCTTATATAGGGACGTGGTAATCTTATTTAGGGCATTCTTATAGATGGTAACGTCCAAGTAGTTGACCTGAGTAAAGGAATATTCATGAGTAAAACTCAGAAAGGTTGTGGTCGAGTTCAAGTGATCCACAAACTCATTCAAAGATTCAATGCCTCCATTCCAAAAGAGAAGGATGTCATCGACATAACGTCTGTATAAGATGGCATTGGTTATGAATTTTTGATCTCCAAAGACGTGTGTCTTCTCCCATGTATAGACAACCAAATTGGCATAAGCATTGGCACAGGGGGTGCCCATGGCCACCCCCCATGTTTGCCTATACATCCTATCCTGGAATAAGAAGACATTATTAGTCAAAATTAGATCTAAGAGAGAACATACAGTCAGCTGATCTGTATGGTCTAGATCACTTAGCTCAATCAAACAATCTCTGACTGCATCTATCCCAAATTCATTGGGGATGCTGGTAAAAAGTTTTTTTATATCCAAAGTGACCATCAAGGTGTCTGGTTTTAGATTATCAAGTAAAGTAATATTCTCCAAATCTTTCAATAATTCAAAAGAATTTTTTAAAATAGTAGGAATGAGGCCTATCAAAGGACCTAACTTCAACTGGACATAATGGGATGCATGCTCAGTAACCCATGACCTCCCAGATACAATAGGTCGTAAAGGCGGAGGAGTTACTCCTTTATGTATCTTGGGAAGCCCTTTAATAAGAGGAATTAGGGGAGCTTCAATCACTAGATAATCATAAAGATCTTTATCAATACATCTTGTCATCAGAAGGTCATAACAAGTGTCGTGCACATTTCTTACTATAGAGCTCACTTCAGTCTTACTTAACTCAGAATATGCTACGTCATCTTTTAACATATCATTCATTAAATCAGTATAAAAAGCTGTGTCCATAGCTACTATCCCCCCCCCCTTATCAGCTGGTCTAAAAACCAGATTCACATTATTAACCAAATTTTCCAATGCCTCTTTCTCAGCCATATTTAAGTTAACAAATAAACGCTTGTGTGACCCTCCCTTATAAAAAAGGTATAGGTCATGTTCACAAGCTTTCTGGAAGCAATCAATATTTCCAGATATATGCGGCACAAGAGTGCTTCTTCTTTTTAATATTTTAGTGTCATAAGAAGCATCGGCATCATCTGTAGCTTTAAACAAGCATCTAAGAGCTACCTTTCTAGTAAATTTATGTAACAAAATCATGGTATCTGATAAACTGCTCCCTCGGGAGGGTATAAAGGAAAGACCTCTATTTAGCACAGCACATTCAATGTCCGAAAATACTTTAGATGACAAGTTAAAAAACAAAGTGTTCAGTTCTTCTTTCTTCTTGACTCGTGGTTGTCGCCCGATAACTTGCGTTTTCCCCTCCCTCTGCTTGTTGAGCGCTCCTGCACTCGGTTTTTGTATGGCAGTGGAAAATTTAAATTTAGAGCCGCTACTACCCCAGAGGTGAGACTCGTAGACTGTCCGTTGTTCTTAGGTCTCGCCCCTGTACTCACTGTCCCTTGGAGACCTTCTTGATTACATGGGATAGTGGAAGCAGATGTAGCAGCTTCATCTGCTGGGTTACTGGAAACGAGAGTACTATTAAGTGAAGCATCAGACAACTTGTCAGACAAAGTGGTCGTACTGGGAACATTAGATGAAATAACAGTCACCTGTTCATTATTATCTTCAGTCGCTGTAGTATCATTTGTCCTCGGCCACATAAAAATGCGACCGAGCTGGAAGTCATTACAGTCTCTTTTTAGTTTTCTCAACTTAGTCTGTTCTAACTTGTTGCTATAAAGCATCAACTGTCTTAGCATATTGTTCAGTCTTTGTACACAGCAGTCACTTTTATAACACTGAGTAATGCTTTTATGCTCACCTTCTACTTTACTAATCAGCTCTTCTTCCAATGGTTTAAAGTAGTCGATAAGCAAATGGATATAGCTGTTTCCAAGCTCCATGTTAAGCATCTGCCATCTTCGCAGCAATTCTGGATGTGCATCCCCATAACTCGGCATGCAGAGGACGCGCATGCCTCGCGGAATGACTTTGAAATGGAGGCATGCCTCAAGGTGTTTCCTCTGCCAAATTAGCCGATAGAGTTTATAGAGGTTGTTCTCCAGAGTTCTTAACTGATCATAAAACTCCTGCATGTTCTCTGTTTCCAAAGTTAAGGAAAAAGGAGGAGTACCTTGTGTAGCAAGATTTAGGAGAGGATTCTCCTGTTGATAAAAAATATCATTCCAGTTCTCCATATTCCCTGCGATGCCAGGGTTGTAATCCAGTTCTATATTAGGCATTTCCATCGTGTGATGTTCGACCAGGAGAAAGAATAAAACGACAATCAGCACCAGACCTAGTACGACCATCCAAAGAGTTCCCAGTGGAAAAACAGGAGCAAAATTGTTGAAAAAACACTGGAACCACCACGAGATGAAATCAAACAGCTGGTTTAATTAGTGAAGGAACAAGCGCTTTCACGCACATAAAACGTGCACTTCATCAGGTTACAAATAAAATAACTAATCCCTATCCTTACATATGAATATACAACAAAGAAATCACATAATGAAACAATTAAGCAATAAAATTAACAATTAAGCATAATATATTAGTTAGACAGGAAGCAATAACCATATAAGGCAAGATTAGAAAACTGACACCTAGGTGTCTTTTCTATGGATACAATATACAATTCAGTATATATATATATGTGCAAATCAGCAAAACATAAAAACATAGTAAAAAATATAACCATATTTCAATCTTATTATCATGGTAGTATACCCTAATTCCTAAGAATATATAAACTGTCCTCCTGTACTGTTAATAAAGCACATTTAAAACAATGAGAAAAAATCGCAGTTCAAGATCTAACATCTAAGAAGAAAATGGAACAAAACTAAATGGATGTGTATGCTGAGGTCACTGAAAACAGGAAGGTAAGGTGAAAAGATAAAAATGAAACATATGAAAGAAAAGAAAAGGAGAAGGGAGGAGGGGGGGGGGGGGGAAGGGGGAAGGAAAGGAAGGGAAAAGGAAAAGAAGGGGAGGGGGGGGCAGGGGGAGAGAGGGGGACAAAAAGGTAAAAGAGGGGATGTAAAGAGGAAGGAAATGGAATGGAATAGAATGAGGTAAAGATAAATAAAACAAAATAATAGAATAAAACAGAATGAAATAAAATGAGATAAAATAAAATAAAATAAAATAAAGATCTAAAAAGACCAAATAGGAACAAATGTGACCACAAAGCGTTACAAAAGTGCAGGTCTAATATTAACAGTTTATACCTAACATACTGCTGTGGTGCTCTCATGCATAAGTACTATTCCCAAAATATATTTACATAAGTGGAATATATATGTCCAATAAAATATACTTTGGACTGTAACAGGAAATATTTTATTACCCATTATTATTAGCCTTGCAGTGCTTTACTGTGCATATAAACCATTCAGTAAGTTAGACTTGTGAATGATTCCCTGATTGTAAAGGATATTCACTGCTGGATGTGCTCTGTTAAACATCTGGCTGTGCAACAATGCATGAAAATGGCTAGGATAACTTTGTACCTTGTATGGTATGTTTCATTTATTAGATATATTGGCATTATGTTATTTACTGTCTTGCATGTAGTACTTTTCAATGGTCTGTCTGCCTTTATCTGAATTTCTTTGAGCACTGCATATAAACCTTAATTATAAGCACTTTTCATAATGAGCACTTTCTACATAATCAGAGGTGAACTCAGACACTGTGGGAGTAGGACACTATCTTGATGAAGATTTTTATGAGCTAGAAACTTTTTTTTACCAGCGGGTGAATGGATAAACTGCATACATAAATGCATGATATTGATTGCATGATTGCATGAAGAAATTAAGCCATGATGCATATAAGTGTGACGTGCTCCAACAGTAATAAGTAATTCTAGGAGGCATCACATGTACTGATAGCATGAAGCTAGAATGTGTAGCAGTATGTTATGACATGTGTTACTGCAGAAGATGAAAAGACACAGCCTTCATCTGTTACAGCTTACCATATAAAGGTCTCTGGTAGCATCTGGTGAGTGTAATGGTTCATACTGACCTTAAGGAACAAGTTTGTTAGATCCATTTGGGACATCATATTACTAATACTGCTAATAATAATTATAGTAATGATATTAATAATAATAATAATAATAATAATAAAAAGCATTGCTATACATAGACTATTGTCTTTATGGTAAATGGCTTTCAAAAATGCATGACTTTCACATGACTATATACTGTGCAGTAACTCTGCTTGCTTTTCTGTGACCTTTGTTTCAGTCTCTTTGAGCTTTAGAACTCTGGCCTCTGACCTCTCTTCTGCCCCATTCCACTGCTCTGCAAAAATTAAATAGAGCAAACATACAACAAACGTACAATAATGTAAATGCTCAGAGAAGCATGGAGCTGACTGACAGCTCATGTAAAAGCAACAGTTGAAACCGCTAAGTTACCATTTTTTGTTGTTGCTGCTGTATCCAGAAGTATAATATTTTAATCTAATATAATGCAAAATTGTGGAGAGTGGCCCTGCTTTTATAACATTAGTTAATAATAACATTGGTTAATAATAACTTATCATTTCAATGCAAGCTGTTAAGTGGCGGTACTGTGATAAGTGTAAACAGTGTTATTTTCTGGCTTCTCATAAACCTTAATTTACATTCTGTAAATTCCTTAGGTAAGGATAACATCTGAACAAATTAAAAAAAGTATCTGCGTGCTGCATTTTGTCTTGGTCTTCTGTTTGCTGTCATACCACCTTTGTATAAGATTTTGGACAACTGCATCTTACTGGTGTCTCCGAACAGGAATCATTCATTCACATGTTGTGACGTTACTTTGTGCTGCATGAACAATCCACAGGTGCTCTTACTAGGGAATGAAATCCAATTTCTTAAGCTGAATCAAACATTCTGACTTACTCCAGGATATATCTCATAAGGCACAAAGGCTAAGCTTAGCAGCAATTATTTTGTAATGTAATAATTGTGAATATAGTAATTGCAGACAGGATAGTGGGGGTAAGGATGTTTTGCTGAGAGTGTATAGATTTTCCAGCGCTAGGTAACCTGATGCCACCTTTTAGCGCCAGTATCAGGCAGGGTGGATCAAGAATGAGAAAGGAGACATTCGCTTAGAAATTAGTGCCAGAGCTGCCCTGGGCATTCCTGCCTCTTGCAGGAACTTAATACTTAGAAGAAAAAAATCAATAATCTTTGGAAAATAGCTTTTACAGGAAGGAACTTCCAGTTCAGCTTAGAGAACACTAACTGAACTGCACTGCAAATAAATGTTGCTAATGGATATTTAATGGTCTCTGATTACTAAAGGAGTTAAAACAAGAGTAGCTTGAAACTGGCGACAGAATTTTTTTTCATGGTTTGTATCTGACTGAGGATAAACAAATGGATTTTCATGTTATCTGTGTAATCAGATTCATAGCCTCTTCTAAAAAGCATGCAAGTTAGATGTCTTTTAAAATGTCAGGCCAGATTTCTTTTACTTTCACTGTTTAATAGGAAGCAAAGGATTTGGTGAAATATTATTTTAATATCTATGTTTTTAATCTGAAAGCAGATAAAGTACATTCATGATTGCAGACCAGTGTGATTAAGGCAAGAAATGATGTATCTATAAGCAAAGAACAACTGGTCACCATTTTAAAACCTCTGCTAAGGGTATAGATATATACATATGAATATGCACACTATAACACATAACACGTTCACACACACACACACACACACACACACACACACACACACACACACACACACACACACACACACACACACACACACACACACAGGTGTCAGCAGCTGGGCATGTATCAGAAACAGAAGTTATTTGCATTTTGTGATCTCTGAATGCTGACAATGGGGGTGGTGCATTCACACATATAGGTAGTCAGGATTCCTTTTTCAAAAATCAACCCATAGCTTGGAAACATGTAAGTACATAAAAGATAATAAATCTCATATGTTATAGTACAAAACTGTACTTAGAAAGGTATGTATAAATAATTATGTCCGCATGAGTGGAGTTTGAGAGGGCAAAATTATTTGTACATACCTTGAGAAGTAAAACTATGTTATTCATGTTATGCTAGATATTATTCTTTAATGTGCTTAACATTTCTGAGAATTTGAAAGGTTCATATGTAGTTTTATATACACTCTTTCAGTTTAGTTTATTTAGTTTTGTATAATTAGTAGCTTGTCTGACAGAACACAGGCTTGATGTATCTGTCTGTCTATCCATCTAACTGTATATTTATCTTTTGATATATCTGTCAGTCTACCTATCTATCTACCTACCTATCTGTTTACCTATGAGTGCCCATCTGGAATCATAGGAAGTTAATAGTCTATTGGACCTGAGACCCTTAGAAGCCTAGCCAAGAATTTAGCCCATGTTCTAACAAGTCAGCACCCCATGCCCCTGTCCAGTAGGGACTCAGGTGGAATCCCAGGGGGTGTATTTTCTGTTCCCATCTAGTTATCCAGGTTGGGCTTAAAAAGGGTTAATGAGGTACTCTGCTTGACATGGAGAGGGACTCTATTCCACAGAAGGGGAGTCTCTGGGACACATATCTGTCCCGCCAATAAGTCCTTTTGATGTCACAGACCAGGTTAAGGTCACGTGGGTAGGTTACTTGAATGGAGCTTGACTTGTGGATATGCAGCAGTCCCATTAAGGCGGGGTCTGCGATTGCTTTGTATGCCAGACAGAGGTCACCTCTGAGGAGTCTGTATGTACTGAGCAGAGGGACAATGCCTTTAGCCTATCTGTGTAGGGTAGATGTTTGAGGCCCTGGATTCTCCTGGTGAGGAACCTCTGTGGTCTCTCCAGCTGCTGCATGTGCTTTGTGAGGTACATGCTGAAAGGGGAGTTGTACTCAATAATGGGTCTTATAAGGGAAGAATACAGGGATATTATGAACACCTCGTCCATGGATGAGATGCCCTTACTAATGATGTGGGCCATGTAGAAAGCTTTCTGTACAATGGAGGCAATATGATGATAAAAAGTCAGTTTGCTCTGAACCTGGGTGCCCAAGTCCCTCATGACTAATTGTGTGCTTTGGACCTTATTTATGTGATAATTTGTGGGGACATCACTCTCCCCAAAGGGGATGATGATGATGCATTTTTTGGCATTCAGTTTGAGGCTATATTTCTGGCACCAGTCAATTGTTTTGGTGAGACACTCTTGGAAGCGGTCCATATCACTAGGGGAATTGATGACAGCGCCCAGCTTGCAGTCATCTGCAAACTTGGTCAGCCATAGCCCACTGGTTTTGGCCTGCACCTCAGAAAACTATATCCCAAACAACAGAGGCCTCAAGACTGATCCCTGGGGTACACCACTCGTTATGGGTCTACTGCTTGAGGTGGCTTCCCCTTTTTTGATTAGGTGGGCTCTATCAGTGAGCCAGTTTGCTACTCATCTGGTAACATATGGATTGATGCCTAGTTGAGAGAGTTTATCTATTATACCTGAGTGGGGAATAGTATCAAAGGCTTTGGCCAAGTCAAGGTAGGTGGTGTGTACCATATTCCCCTCATCCATGGCTTTGGTGAGTGTCTCAAAGAAGTAGACCAAATTTAACAGACATGACTTCCCCTTGATGAAACCAAACTGTGTGGGACCAAGTGTTTGGAGGTTACCAATGTCCTTGTTAATGAGGTCCATGATAGTCCTCTCTATGGCCTTGCAGATCAGGCTAGTTAGGCTGATGGGTCTTTAATTTACTAGATTGGTGGATGCCCCACCTTTGTGCAAAGGGATGACAGTGGCTGTCCTCCACTCAGCTGGTACTAAGCCAGTATTGAGGCTTTGGTTGAATAAGGTGCCTAATGGTGCTGCAAGTTCCTGCCCGAGTTCATCTAGGATGCAGCCTGAGATGTTATCGCGTCCTATGGAGGCTGTATTTTTTGCCTTTGAAAGGGCAGTGATGACTTGCTCCATAGAGATAAGAGGAGGGGGACAGGTGCTGGGGATGTCCTGATTTACTGAGGGGTGACAGAGGGGTGACGTTTTCACTGAACCTCTCTGTCAGCAGGTTGGCTATATCTACAGCACTTGGGTATGTGGTGTCCTTGACCACCATTTCTGAGCAGATCTGAGTGCTTCCCTTGAGACTGTGGACATATGTGAAGAAGATCTTATGATTGTTTTTAGTAGATGTGGCCAGTTTGGAGTTGAAATTTGCTTTGGAGGATTTCAGTAGTGCTCTTATTTGCTTGTTCAGACTAAGGAGAGATTGCTTCTAATTAGGAAATTGCTCCTTCTTGGTCCTGGACAGCAATTTTTCCTTTTATTAAAGAGTTTATTTATTGCAGATGTCCACCAGACAGGTTTACTCTTCCATGAGGAGGATAAATTTGTCCTGTCGAGTATTCCTGATTCCATGCAGCTGTACTTTGGTGCAGTTTTGGACATATGTGCCAGTTCCTATGGAGGGGGAGGGGGCTGTGGAAGCCCAGATGGATATTTTTGAAAACAATAGAGACTGTAGTATTTATAGTCAAGCTTATGAATACATCAGTGATGGGAAAATACATGCAATGGCTAGTCTAGCATTAATGGAGATGAAGAATTTTGTATTGTACACTTTACCAAAGGTGATGTTAGCTTTTAGTGCTGCATTTATATAGGGAGGTTGAATGTAAGCTGGTTATGGAGTATTACAATGGGACATTAGCAGGCTGTAGCTGTTGTATAGATACCATATCATGTGCTGTGATTGGCTGCGTAATATTATTAGAAAGTGCAATAATCAGATGATGTCAACATCTGGCTGAAGCGGCAAACCAAAGGAGGGGGTTTAGGGGAGAAAAGCATACATTTTGGTTTGGATGGATTCACATAAAGTAAGGCTGGCATTCTTAAATATAGTGGGATATTTCAATGAGATGGAGAGAAAGAAATAGTAGGCTAAGCAAAGATTCTAATATTCACTGGAAACGGTGGCACAATTATGCCATTTTACTGCCTGAGACCTGTAACTTAAGTAACTGAACATTTTCTATTCAGATTAGATTGAGCTGCCATTTTTTTACTGTTTCACAAACTAAAAATCATGTTTTTCTTTTGTGTTCTCCATTTATCTGAAAATGTCATTAATATGGGCATTAATGGGTTATAGAAGGATATCCAACATGCTGAAGAAAGACACCAGTACCACAGTAGGAAATCACTGATAACTGGGATTCTGTAACCTCTTTATTTCAATAATTACACCTTGATCAAGAGGATGGAGAACAAATGTGGTTTTGGGGAAGAAGTACACAATTTTATTATATCTTTGGGACTTAGTTACAGAATGTGATGTGCCATTTGTACTGACACAGTTTTACTTGGTAAACTGTTTGTAACAAGGAAAGGATTTTAATTATGATCCAAAGTTATATGGACCACTATTTGGTGGGTATGTGATTTTATTTTGTCATGGTGTGTTCAGAAAAGTAAAGCAGGGTAACAAAAGTACATTTTGACACTTTACACGTAACAACTGTATTATCATGCAGTATATTAAATATAATATCAATAACATCTGAACCTGCTGGATGCAATTATCAGCTTTGTAATCTGATTTTCAATGCATTTGTAGCCAGGATAAGGTAAGGAGAGAAATATTTCCTCATATGGAGGTAAGTCTGATAGTTAATTGTCAGCATCAGTAATACCACTTTTATGATGGACTGTGATTGTGTTTTAATAGTTAAGTTTGTGAATGTCAGAGTCTTTCATACTGTTCAGAAGAGGCTATAATGGCAGACAGGAAGTATGACGTATGTGTATATCCTGCATTTATTAAAATTGAAACTTCTAAGGGGATTCTTCACTACAGGAAATGAGGTGAGTGCAGGGCTGCTTGTCAACACAAAGATATTTGGGAAATTCAGCATTGAAGATAGGTTTGATTAAAACACCACTTTAGAGAAGGAAATAATCATTTTCATGTCATTGTAGTCTTTTCTGTGAAGGGCTATGTTATGTATATTGTAACTAATCCTGAAGTTTTTGTACTTCAGTTGGTCTTGCAAAGTTATTCAGATTGTTTTTTATTATTAGAGTAATAGTCTGCATCTGGAAATATTTTATTGTGCTAAATGAAGTCTTCGCAACAGAAAAATACTTGGATTATAACAATTCCATTCCCTTAAATATATTCCTCAAGCAGATTGCGATATGCAAATTACAGGTATGACACCCATGGTTCAAAGTGACACACTTGTCGAGTAACTTGCATTTTTTACATTTTTATTAACTTATCACATTTAGAAACATATACTTTACATACATTAGTAGAAAAGAAAACAAACCACAGTAACATTTCCCATTGTTATCTTCATGCAGTATACACATATCTTCTCTTTTTAACAATTTTCATTCACTTCATATACAGCTCACTGAATTATTATTTATTATTATTTATTGCATTTATTAACCGGGAAAGTCCACTGGACCAGAAATGAGCCCATTTTCAGTGGAGGCCCGGGGAGAAAAGCTCCACAAAGATACATACAAAGCTCCACAATATACATACAGAGAGAATAAAACAAATGTCATACAGTACAGATACATTGGATGAGACTGGTAAATAGAAGCCATGGCACAAGAAACATGTAATCATTATGTATAAAAGTTGTGTAGTACAAATTACATTGCAGGAATTTGTGTAATAGTAGCCACAGTGTTTGGAAAAGAAGAATGCAATCATTGACATGTAGAAGTACTGATAGACATATTTCAAACATGTTTGTAAATGCTATTTACATTGGTATATAGGGTGTTTTCAGGTACACAAGAAAGTAGTATAGCTACAGATTTGTAGCTGTGAGGAGATTAAGCACAGAGTGAGTATAGAAGGGGATATATATATATATATATATATATACACAGAAATGTAGCTGTGAGGATATTCAGCACAAAGAGAATATAGAAGGGGATATAAGTTTGGTGATAGGATAGAATTGAAGAAAGTGACAGGGAAGCAATTAAGTAGGCAGAACGATGGAGAAGATGTTATAGTTAGAGGTATAGCATTGGGAGGAGGATTCCTGGCTTCCCTTAAAATTCCCTCCTCTAACTGAACTTTATTATGCATGGGTTGGTCCCACAATTCCCATTTAATTCTATATAACTAGCTATATCACTTTTCTAAAGATCTTACCTTCAGTACTTTTGTCCTCTGTATGATATTCAATCATTCATTTACAGACAGTTTACATTTTGATTTAAATTTTCTAATTTTTTTTTGTGTGGGGGAGGGCAGCCAGTTGTCTTACATAGTAAAGCCTTAATATATCTAGACAAATTGGATCCTATATCACAACAAAAAAAAGAATAATTTCCTTAGTTACAACATTGTACTCCCACAACATTCCTGACAAAGCACTCTGTAGGGCAGTAACTTAAATCTTTCTTTACAAATTATGAGTCTGCATGAGCAAACTATTATGTTTAACAAAACCACAATTAAGTTACACTGAAGACTTTTTGGACAACAGCCATTGAGAAAGCACTGTATTATTGTAACTATGTTCAGAAGAAAAATAACACAACAGTCTTCCCAATTGTAGTGTATTCTGTTATGGTAAGAGACAGACCAAATGCATTTTATTACTAGCATCTAAACAGGATAACACTTTACAAAATGCTGATTTCCTTTTTCTGGTTTACTCTGATGAAAGAAAGAGAAAGTCCAGTTGTGTACAGTACTTATCAAAAGAGTAGATATTTGAAGACATGTCACAGTAATAGTAAATCACAACACTTGAGTTTATCCACTTTTCTTTGTCCCTGTTCCTAGACAGAATAACTGCAATGATTATATCTCTACATTAAGGGGGGCCTTTCACAGAGCAGGTGAACTACAGACCGACAAGTCTGACTAGTCTCATATGCAATTTCATGAAAAGAATGATCATGGATCTGAGAAACAATAACATATGAAACCTACAGATACCAGATCTTACCCAGTCTCGTTTTGTTAAAGGCAGGTCATGCCTACTTAACCTGGTAGAATTCTTTGAGAGGAAAAGCTAAAGCTATGGATGAGGGCAAAACAGTGCACACTGCTTACCTTGACCTGGCCAAAAAATGTCTGACACAATATCTCACTCTTGCATTGAAGATAAACTTACAACAGTTGGATTAAACCCATATGTCAAAAAATGAAAAAAACAACCTTCACTGACAGGACACAGGAAGTTAAGAAAGGTGGCTCCACCTCCAGCAAGAGGCCAGTTCATAGTGGAGTCCTGCAGGAATCAGTGCTGGGGCCTCTCCTTTTTGGCTGCTACCTCTCTGAATCCAATATGAATGTCAAGGGCCTCTGTCTGACCAAGTTAGAAGATAGCTGCAAAGTAGGTGTGTCACTGATTCCTCAAAAGACACAAATACCCTTCAAGAGTACATGAGGCAGACAAACAACTGGTGCTAGAGCCATGTACTAAAACTCAATGTGAAAAAATGCATAATAGTATCCTTTGAAAAGACAGTCATCCCCAGAAATGAGCATAGAGATTACACATCCCTAAATGTAGACCCAGTGGCCAGGGATCTGTGAATGCATGTTGACAGAAACCTGACCTTTGACCACCATATCTACTGTGTTGAGAAATCATTCTACATTGTACAAATTTTAAGTGAGAGCATGGCATTCAGGTCCAAGGAGGTCATTGTTCTACTGTACTCGTCTCTCATCAGACAAGTCATATAGTACAACACACTTTTTGAAATGTACCTGACCAGGTACTTGTAACAGCTTGAGAGACCAGAGAGGTTAATAAAAAATAATACAAGGAGTAAACACCCATCTGAAATCCCTATCCCCATAGCTGTTCTCCTACAGATCTATGCATAGTTTATAAGGCATCCCCTCATCCCTTACTGCTGGATTTGTTGCATGTCCACAAAACAAATAGTATCAGAAATACCCATTATAAGGACTTAAACCTTGTCTGCAACACAAGCAGGACATATTGGAGGGATAAGTATGTGTCTCAGAGGTTATTCCTTCTCTGGAACAGGCTTCTCATCCTTAATCCCATTGAAGAATAACTTGGACAAATAGGAAACAGCAACTGTACCCCTGGTTTGGCACCTCTATCCCTAATGGACAGGGGCAGCATGTGAATGCTTGATGTGAACAAGCCTATTTTGTAACCATATAATTGACTGGGGTATAAAATTATGACTTGTCAGCAATATTTTGGTAAATTTGGGATAAATTTCTCTAGGCTTAAAATGTCTCTTGGTTCAATAGCCTAGTAGCCACCTATGAAGATCTCCAAGTAGTGGTTTTCTCAGTGAGGAATTAATATTGGTCTTGGGCCTACTAAAGTACTCAAGTAGGCGGTGTGAGATTCACACATATTTCTGTAATTCAGACTTTTCCATATTCAGTTCAGTTTTTCTAGCTTGCATTCTCCACAGAGGTGAATGCTTGGATTAAAAATTGAAGTATATATATGCATGACAAAAAGCTAGACAATAATTAGTAAACGTGTTTAGAACCACAAACATTTCACAATCCAGTCTCCTCTTATATCAAATCAACAAAAAGCTAATATTTAATAAAATAGTAACTGAATATATTACTCTAAAAGCCTTGCATTATTCCATGTGTATTAATAAAGATAAAGGTTGCTAGTATGGAACCAAGTAGTCAAAATGGCTTAAGAATATTCATCTGACTCTTACTTTCCAGAAACTAAGCATTTTTACAAATTATAGTAGCAGCTGATCTAATGCTAATTTACAAATATTTCTTCTTTATTCATAACACAGAATTGTTACAATTTATATATATTGTCATCCTGAGCGTTCTTGACACTAGCAAGGAAAAACTGCTACTACTGCTGACAACAACAATAATAATAATAATAATAATAATAATAATAATAATAATAATAATAATAATAATAAGAGATTAAGAAATCACTTATGAACAGACAATCTTCAGATCCTCAAAAGATGAAGTGAAGGAAGGTTTGGTTTATCTTACAGTGGTTACTCCTTGAAGACCTTCAGTTACTATATGTACCATACGTGTGTACCACTGCTACGCATGGCTAAATCATTATATGGCATGTTAGCACTGCAGGGAGCTGCATGCAACAGACAAATAGTAGCACAGTTACGCAGCTAAGTATCCACTTTTTGATGCACTGTTTTCTGCCATCATGACACAAAGCAATTAATAAAAGTCATTCATTCATTATTCACGAGGGTGGAGCTAGGGTCATATTATGCTCAGTCTGATGCTGTGACAGTTCCCACTGGCTGGAGCTTGAGGGGTATCAGTGTGTGGAGGTGTAAACATGTGAGTTTGTGGTAGCAGGTATACCTGCAGCACAGAGAACTTCTGGAATTTTCCTACTGAAAAAAACTGCTTTAAACATTTTTTATGGGCTGATAATACTGATTAGCTCTGTTAGCTGTTATCACATTGGCCTGGAAGGGGGATCAGTAAGTTCACAAGCATGATGCCACTGGCAGGTTATATGGTTCTAGTCCTATTAATTACCCTGCTGGGACTAACCCATATGCAGTTGGTATAGTGTTTGTGAATGGAATGCCACACTTGGTAGTTCACATTTCCATGTGCACTTTGTGCATGGAGTGCTGCGAGTATATATTGAACTAAAACTATGCACATGCTCTTATCTCATTGTGCTTCATTCTTCATGAATAACTCAGGCTTTGGTACACAATTCTATTGCATATTAGTCCTACTTCATTAGGTACAATATTCATGAATTCTTCTCAGAAATCATCACATAGCAGAATAGCAGTCTGACCTTTATCCACAATTATAAGACCCCCATAAAAATATATGCATCGATCAAATGTAAATTATATCTAGCTTTCTTGCTGGGAACAAGGAAGAAGACAAAGCTTAAGTTTTACTATGTGAGCAGAATGCAAGAGGAATGATTTTGGCTCTGCAAAGCAATATATTTACATCAAAGGTGCTAGGTAATATGGAAAATATAATGTATTCTCTAGAAAATGTAGATATAAATAAACTGCACCTTTGAAAGCTGGTAAAACACTTTAGTATTACAGAAAAAAACAGCAGGCAATAACAAAGCGTCCCACTGAAGGGGCATATTAAAGCAATAATCTGGTCGTTCCTTAATCATCATCCAGATATTAATGGTACTCTCACTTGCTTTTAAGAGAATATTTATAAATCTAGATTGCAGATTTGTACTAGTTAGATGGATTCGATTCCCAAACAACAGACTTCTTTGGATTATAAACATTCTTGAAACAAACACTTAAGAAATGAAAACAGCACAAACTTATAAAGTGATCTTTAAAGCAAGTGACAAAGTGCTGCTAGGTAAGCTAAAATGAATTACTATAAAACCCTCTAACAAAACATAAGAAATCCTGCTTTCTTCTGGAAGATTCTAAACAATCTACTTGAAAATTTGCATTAATTCATATATCATTCTTTTGACCTGAAAGTTAATAAATTTAGAGTATTTACCTACTTTTACAGATTCTGTCACACAAAAAAATCTTAATATCTTTCTGAAGTTAAATCTACAAAATCCAATGAGATTTTCATAGTCAAACCAACAAATACCACAAAAGAATCTAATCTGCTTCTAACAAACAGTATGGCTCTGTATCATTAGATAAAGTTCCTCCAGCTTTCCTCTGACAGATAGCTGACTTCATTTAATTACCCATTAACCTATTGATTAAGAGGAGTATTAACTAATGGGGTTGATCCTGACATCTGAAAAGAAAGCAAAATAATTCTGCTCCATACCTCTCAAATTCTTAGTGCAAGAAATGTGGACAAAGCTTAACAAAATTTGGGGACAAAGGCCCAAAAACAGGGACAGATTTTAAATATTGCTCTTATAAACTTAGAAGGTTGCTAGAGTAACAGAGTTTGTGTCAACATATATTTTCTGTAGGATTTGAAGTCTGAAACTTAAATGTATGTCATTATTTAGTAACTTCAATCTTTAGACCATCCCAGTTATTTTCCAGAAAACCATAAATTTTATGAGGGTCACATCAAAAATATGAGGCAAAAATCTGCTGTGAAAATCTGGACAGTTGAGAGGTATGTTCTGCTCTTTAAGACTGGTAACACAGAAAGATGAGGCCTACTGACATATCAGCAATTGCATTTCACTAGCAAAGGTGCTTGAAAAGTGGGGTAAGAACAGACCTTGGGCTATTTCCATATACATGGGAAGTTATCACAAACACAGCACAGATTCAGAGCAGGATATGACACCCATACAGCCGTTATGAAACCAATTGATGCTACTGCTTCTGACTTACATTTAGATCAATGTACCACAGCAATATTATATTTCTCAAATGTCTTTCATCTTATGGGCCACACTATCAGGCTCCAATGGTTGAAGCAAGAGAGATATAATAATGCATCCCTAAAACTTTGAAGTTGCTTATTAGAAGGAACCAGACTGTAACCTAACACAAAACTCTTTATGACTAGAACCAGCCTCATATACAACTTTCCCAGGAATTTATTCTTCAGCTCATTCTTAACTGTAATTCATGCCAACAAGATATGCCTGCCCACAGCAGAAAATGTCAGCATATATGATATGTGCACAGTGCAGGTACACAAAACAAACTGACAAGTGAGGAAGAGCTGGGTTTTACTTCCACTGAGGCCTTTATAACCAATACAAAGCTCATGATGAATGAAAAGAAAAAAAAAAACTAATAATTACCTTGGCAATCAAGGACACGTAATCGCTGCTATCTCAAACAGAGCTAGCACCAATATTATGGGAGAGTTTGGTACTGTTGAACCATATGGGTGGTATAAATACATACGTTTCCTCCTAGAAAAGGACCTCACTCAGGGAACAAGTACTAAGCATAGAAAAGGAAAGCAAATGTAAAACAGGTAGCCTCTATAGAATATAGCCTTTCTTGACAACTGAAAGAGTACTTGCCCTAACTTATGCCTTACTACTACCGACACAATTATTTTAGCTAATCCATACGAACACATGACCAATTAATTGATTAATTCATATGATCAGATTGCCAACCAGATATGCTTCTAAACTTCCTTCATTAAGCCACTGTTATACTTCTCTACCAAGCATAAAATGGATGTCCCCTTGCAAAGGATTACTATATGAACCAACATGTATTTACATTCAGACTTTTCATTGGCAACCAATGCCCACACTTATCCTCCCTCTTAACATAGCATAACATAATTAGATACCTCAATCTGCACATCAAAAATTGCTACGTAGCCCTAAAGCCCATATGAAAGTGGGAGACAAATTGCATAGTCTGTACCTTTTAGCAGATGATATAAGCTTCTTCTCCTAGATGGAATTAAAATATATGCTTAAGAAGCATTTTCTTCAAATGATTAATTCTCCAGATTGTTGATTCTTACAAGCATGGGTAAAGATCTCACCTGTATAAATAATATACCTGTGATACAATATCCATTGTCAGTATTACATTTTTATCTTATCAAAACTACATCAGAGCTTAGTGTACATTCAAGAGTTAGAAACAATGTAAATGAATGAAATAAACCAGACTGAGTAAGGAGAGAGTTACAGTAAGCTACCTGTCGGGCGCTAGAATCCGCCACATAACGCAAGCACTCAGGTCTCTCAACAGCAGGTACAAATACGACTCAGTCATTGTCCACGCTGGTGTAAACGACCTGAGACGTACCTCCTTGGACTACATGAAAAGAGACATTGAGGAGCTCTCTGATTATGTAGCCCAGGCAGGTATGACCCTGACCTTGAGCAGTATCCTACCTTCACCAAGAATGATGCCACAATACAGAGATAAGATGATCAGCTTTAACAATTGGCTTAAACTCTGGTGTCATTCAAAGGGGATCCAATGTCTGTCTGCCTGGGATGACATGCTGGACAAGCCACGCTGCTTCGCAAGGGACGGCTTGCACCTATCACCCCTGGGATTCCGGATATTGGCAAAGGCTCTTGCCACCCCCATAGTGCCTTTGTTAGGCAAGGCTCAAATTCTAAACCTACCACCCTAGAACACAAAAAAGGAAAAAAAACTAATGGTAATGCTGCTCAATGCCAGAAGTTTAAATCTCAAAATGCACGCACTCGAGGCCCTTCTCAGTATGGAGAACATCGATGTCTGTGCTGTGACAGAAACCTGGTTCAAGGCTCCTGAGAGCACCCCAGCACTAACAGGTTTTACCTCATATCATGCGTTCTGGCCCCAAAATCCGGACAATACCAAGAAAGGAGGGGGGGTATCCATATTCATCAAGGACACCCACACCTCAAGACTGGTGGCAACGCACGATGCATCAGAGACCATCCAGGTGCAATTAACCATAGGCAAGACTGCTCTGCAAATTGTAGCATGTTACAGGCCACCCTCACAAACTCAGGAACCTCACATGGCTTTCCTGAAAACACTGGAGGGGATAAATGTATCTCCAAACACCATCATACTAGGTGACTTCAATTACCCTAATATAGACTGGGAACACTACTCAAGCCCAAACACCCTAGCCCAAAAGTTCCTGGAATTCATAAACTCAAATGCCATGGAACAACTAGTCACCATCCCCACAAGAGGAGAAAACATACTTGATCTCATCATCACGAACATGGGAGCACAATGTTCAACACCGGAAGTATACCCCTCACTGGTGAGATCAGATCACAAACTAATCTTGCTGGAGGTCCTCATCCCACCCCAACCTGAAATAAAAAAGACCACAGTAAAAAACTTCTCGAAAGCCGACTTCACACTTCTAAAGACTAGTGTGGTCTCCTTTAAGGCCCCCGAGCCGGCGGAAAACAGTACTCAACCTGCTGAATCACTTACAAATGCCTTCTACCAGCACCTGCAGGACTGCATGGATAAGGCAATCCCAAGCAAAACAAAGACTCTTTGTACCAAGGGCAAGCGTCCAGTCTGGTGGACCCCAGCCATAAACAAACTCTACAACAAAAGGAGGAAGCTACTACAAGATAGAGCAAAATCCTTAAAAGGTAAGACACCTTTGATCACTATAAGTAAAAAACTAAGAGCTCTCATAAAATCATCCAAAGCAAATTTTGAGAGAAAAATAGCTAAAGACACAAAAGACAATCATAAGGCCTTCTTTAGCTATGTTAGAAACCTGGGAGGAAACTCCCAGATATGCTCAGAACTAGTTCAAAATGATGTGAAGATTACTGATCCTACAGACATTGCCAACATACTGGCTGACAGGTTCAGTGCAAACTTCTCCCCCCCTCCCCCCCAAAAGGAGATATATCTATACCAAATGGTTGCAGCCCCCCAAACATCTCAAACGCCCAAGTGAGAACTGCTCTCTCCAAAGCAAAAAACACAGCATCCATGGGACCTGATGGTGTCCCAGGCTGTGTGCTCCACGAACTCAACGAGGAATTAAACCCACAGCTAGGACAGCTGTTTAATCATAGTCTCAACTCTGGATACATACCCAGGGAGTGGCGCACTGCGACTGTGGTCCCACTTCACAAAGGCGGTGCCTCCACAGACCCTGGAAATTACCGGCCCATTAGCTTGACAAGCCTTATCTGCAAAGCCATGGAGAGGATCATAATGGACCTCATAAATAAAGACATAGGGAATTTGCAGACTTTGGATCCAACCCAGTTTGGCTTTGTCAAAGGCAGATCATGCCTTTTAAACTTGGTTGACTTTTTTGAAACAGTCACCAAAGCCATTGATGAGGGAAAGGCAGTCCATACAGCCTACCTCGATCTGGCGAAGGCCTTCGATGCAATACCCCACTCGGGTATCATTGAAAAACTCATCAGCTTAAATGTTAACCCATACATCACAAGATGGGTTGCAAACTGGCTGAGTGACAGAACCCACAGGGTCAGAGTTGCTGGCGCCATGTCAGACTCAAAGCCTGTCACAAGTGGTGTCCCACAGGGCTCAGTCCTGGGCCCACTCTTGTTTGGCATCTACTTTTCCGAAGTACAAGCAAACACAGGAGGGTTATGGCTGACAAAGTTTGCAGATGACTGCAAACTGGGCGCCGTAGTCGAAAACACATCTGACACAGATATCCTTCAGAAGGGTCTCACTGAAACGGATGACTGCTGCCAGAGCCATGGCCTAAAGTTAAATGCCAAAAAATGCATAGTCATACCCTTCGGGAAAAACAAGGTTACCCCTAGCTACAATATAGGTGGTAATCCTCTGAGCACAGAAGAAGTTATCAGGGACCTGGGGACCCAGGTTGACAGTAGCCTGTCATTCGACACCCATGTAGCTAAAGTAGTTAGGAAGACCTTCTACATTGCCCACCTTATCATGAAGGGATTCACATCTAGATCAAGGGAGGTCATAGTCTCCCTATACTCTTCACTCATCAGACCAATGATTGAGTACAATGCCCCATTCGGAATGTATCTGACCCGACACTTGCAGCAACTGGAGAGGCCACAAAAGTTCCTCACCAAAAGGATAAAGGGTCTCAAAAATCTGTCCTATGCTGCCCGACTGAAAGAACTCCAGCTCTATTCAGTCGCCAGCTTGCTCAGAGGTGACCTTTGCCTGACATACAAGGCCATGTCAAACCCAGATTTGATGAATATGCTTCACCTCAAAAAATCTAGATCCGTCAGAGTCACAAGGATGGGAGACTTAAACCTCGACACGGCTATTAATAGGACGTGCTGGAGGGATAGATTCATCACCCAAAGACTCCCTATGCTGTGGAACAAAATCCCGGTATATGTGAGGCAGAGCACCTCGCTGGCCTTGTTCAAGAGAAATCTTGACCAATGGATTTGAGATCGCAGATATACCCCAGGGATTACTTCAGTGTCACTGCTAGACAGAGGCACAGCAAAATAATGGGTATAGTTCCCCATACTAAAGGGGTGGTGTAAGCCACAAAATTATGGGCTAGGCTTATAAATGCCCTCGGGCAGATAGCCTAGTATGAACCTATGAACCTATGAACCTATAGGTTTCAGAAGCAGCTTCTTCAAATATATGTTTAAATTGCTGCAAGTCCTTGCAAATATCTGATTCTTGCATATATATATATATATATATATATATATATATTTCTGCATCAACTATGCAATGTAACACTGTTTGTTTTTTTTATATTTTCTTCCAGTCGGTACCATGCTTTCATAGTGACTTACTGGTACAAATGTTGCATGTATTAATGCTTGTGCACTGAAATTGCTAATCAATACCTGTCATACTGTTTGAACAATTCTCCTAGGGTCCACTCAGCAAATGGGCTCAGCCTCTACATAGAAGGGATGGCCATATTAACAAAATGTATGTAACTAACTAATTCCTCAAATGAAATAGAAGAAATATACCTCTTTCTTTTAATCTTTGTGCCAGAGATGTTTTGGGGCCAGCAATAGTTCTCTTTCTCTAATCTAAACTGAATTGTACAAGGATTAGCATCTGTCCTTGTTCTTTGACTTATGAACAGTACTTCCTTTGGAAAAACTTTGCAATTGATGAAGACTTGTACAGAGGCTGGGGAAATGATCCATTCTAAGAATGGCATTTGTGTTGTAGACACTAGTTAATGGCTTGTGTGTGACAATAACTTTTCAGTCCTTTATCTCTTTGAATTTTGAGATGATCCTTGGCTGGTCAGAAGTTAGTACTGATGTAGCCAGCAAAAAAATGCCTTTTTATGGGATACTGGAAAGGTAGCACTGTTTATGAAGGCTCCTGTGCACTGCAATGACAGACTACCCAGTTTTTTAAAATCACCTGTGAAATTGTGTCACCCTCAGCAAAGTCTATGGACAGTTACAGCTTTCCAGAGTCAGAGGATGATGATTACTGTTTTTACAATAACTTTTCTCTCTTGTGGGCGATTTCCTTCATTTATTTGACATATGCTGCTTCAAGTTGTTTAACAAATCCTGTTTTTTTTTTTTCTAAGTACACAAAGTGCATTCAGGTTAGGAATACATTTAATACCTTGAGTCTTCTTAAAGTCACAGCTTGTTTAAACTCAGCACAGTGCTCTCACTTGTTTACATTATATTCAGGTCCCAAACAAATAAACATTGTATGTGGTAGTCATTGGGAAACATTGTTGGCGGTAGTCATTGGATGCTTTTTACCTACCACCATCGACTCAATGATTTAGAAGCTATCCTAAAATCTGCTACCCATAGCATATAATGATAAAAGTGACAAAACAGCAAAATGAGCTGTGAGAAGGAAAAAAAAAAGTCAATATACAAAACAGCCCTTGTGCAGTAGAATTTCCTTCCAACATGACTGAGGGATTAATAACACTCAAAAGTACTGAGAAATAATAGACCCGTCTTTGTGTGTGTGTGTGTGTGTGTGTGTGTGTGTGTGTGTGTGTGTGTGTGTGTGTGTGTGTGTGTGTGTGTCAGCAAATGTGTTTGTCTGGGCTTACTATCAGAATTGTGAGGACTGCAATGTCGAATGGCAGTATGCTGTGACAACTGCATCAAAACACAGCACACAGGAAGCACACAAAGATGAAAACATTTGAATTGTAAACATCCCTGTCTTTGTGGGCCAAGGAAGAAATGCTAATATGGGTTCTTCAGGGTGGGGGGCAAGTCTGTTATTTAATATTCTGAGTCTCAGCATTTGTAGCTATCACCATAATCATCTCAGTATAGTGGCATTCAGCATTTCACTCCTTGCAATTCTAATAGTAAAACATTTGTCTGTGTGCGCATGTGTGGGTCTGTGTGTCCATAACAACTTTATAGGTTCATAGGTTCATTGGACGATACTAGCCTTATAAGCCAAGCCAAGAATTTCATCCATTTTCCCACAAAGTCAGCACCTGTCTTCCCTGTCCAGCAGGGACACAGGTGTGATCCCAGGGGTATATTTTCTGTTTCCCATCCATTCGTCCAGGTTCCTCTTAATGAGAGCTATTGAGGTACTCTGCTTGACATGGAGAGGGAGTCTATTCCACAGATGGGGGAGTGGTTGGGACACAAATCTATTCCACCAACAAGTTCTATTAATGCCACACACCAGGTTGAGGCCTTCTGTGTGGGTTGCACAAGTGAAGTTTGACTTACGAATATGCAGCAACTCCATCAAGGCTGAGTCTGAGATGGCCTTGTATGCCAGACACTGGTCACTTCTGAGCAGTCTGTATGAGACTGAGCAGAGGGACAGAGCTTTTAGCCTATCTGTATAGGATAGGTGCTTGAGATCCTGGATTTTCCTGGTCAGAAACCGCTGTGGTCTCTCCAACTGCTGCATGTACTTGGCAAGGTACATGCCAAAGGGGGCATTGTACTCGATAATGGGTCTGATAAGGGAGGAGTACAGGGATGCTATGGTCTCCTTGTTCCTGGATGAAATACCCTTACATATGAGGTGGGCCATGTAGAAAGCCATCCGTAAAATGGTGGCAATGTGGTGGTTAAAAGTCAGGTTGTTATCTGCCTGGGTGCTGATTGCATGCTTAGTATGTTGTTATTAATGTGATAATTAGTGGGGATGCCATTTTCTCCAAAGGGGATAATGATGCATTTCTTGGCATTCAGTTTGAGGTCATGCTTCTAGCACCAGTCATTAGTTTGGGTAAGGCCCTGTTTGAAGATGTTCACATCACTAGGGGAATTCATGATAGTACCCGCTTGCACTCATCTGCAAACTTGGTCAGCCACAGACCACTGGTTTTGGCTTACACATCAGAAAAGTATATCCCAAACAATAGAGGCCTCAACACCGATCCTTGGGGTATGCCACTTGTTACGGGTCTACTACTAGAGGTGGCTACCCCTATTTTGATTGAGTGGGCTCTATCATTGAGCCAGTTAGCTACCCATCTGGTAACATAAGGGTTGACGCCTAGCTGGGTGAGTTTATCTATTATGCCTGCATGGGGAATAGTGTCAAAGGCTTTGGGTAGGTCAATAACTTTATAACAACTTTATTTAGTGCCCAACAATTATATTGGGCCTGATTACAAAAGACTTGCTCTCAGTGTAAGTTATTTATTCCTGTGCAGTCTGCCCTGATTCCAAAAGACTTGTTCTCAGTGTAAGTAACTTACTTCAGTTTAAGGCCTACCTATAAACAGGCTTACATTGAGGGCCAGATTGCAAGAGATTTGGTCTCAGAAAAAGTAACTTACTTTTAATCTTTTGGAATTTGCCCAGTTGTATAAATAGGTGCATAATTATTTACTCATATTAAACCTATCACTCCTTCATTTCCTCGTAATGACTTTTTTGGCTATCTTTTAAATACATTTACTACAATATGTTTACCTATTCTGTTATTATTATAGGTTCATAGCTTCATAGATACTTTCTAGGGTATTGATGAGGATCTTAAGAAGTCTAGACTTACATTTCCATGGTAGTTTTTAGCCCTTATATTTTTCTTACAAATAACCCATAGATAGGGTAAATAAGGGTATGTTGGGACATTTACATGGCTCCATTATTCTTGAGAGACAGAGGTGCTAAACTGGGACTGAATATGTGTTTACCAATCTAGTCATCCAAATTACACTTAAATAGAGTAAGAGAAGTACTTTGATTTATGTGGAATAGAAAATGCTTAAATACAAGTAGAGTTCTCTGTGATACATACCTTTTCCTCCAACAAATTCTATTTATTTTGCAAAACAGACTGAGATCACTTGAGTAGATATTTTTGATACATTGGATTTAAGAATGTGTAATAGGTCTGACAGAACAGTTCTGTTGAGGATCTGTATGTGAGGCACGGGTCACCTCTCTGAAGTCTGTGTGACTTTGAGGAGAGGGGCAAGGCTTTGAGATGGTCTGCGTAGTTTTTATAATTTAGGCCCTTGATTTTTTTTTTTTTGAAAGTATTGTGGTTATTGCAGTTGTGACAAGTGTTTGGATAAGTTACTACCAAAAGATGGATTATACTCAGTGATTGGCCTAATGTGTGACAAATACAGCAAAATGATTACATCCCTGGATCTCAATGCAATACCTAAGCTGTGCAACGAAAACGGACTTCCTTACAATATTGTATACATGGTGATCAGAGGTCAGTTCATTGTCAACATAGGTTTCCAGATCTCTAACTATGGGATCAATTTTCCCGGGGCATTATATCAATGTGATAGCTATAAGGGGAAGTCATGCTTGCCAAAGGATACAATTAAAAATTTTATGGCATTTTGTTTAATCCATGGTTTTGACACCAGCTATTCATTTGGGATAGGTCCTCTTGAAGTATCTTTGTGTCCTTTGGGGAATTTATGATGGCACTAAGTTTGTAGTCTTCTGCAAACTTGGTCAGCCACAAACCCTTAACATTAGCTTTGACCTCAGAAGAGTAAATGCCAAAGGATGAGTGGTCCAAGTACTGAACCACTAGTGATAAGTCTTTTGGAAGATGTTAGCCAATTTAATATCTGATGAGTTACACAGGGATTTACATTTAGCTAGGAGAGTTCATTTTTAATACCTGAGTGAGAGATGGTATCAAAATGCCTTTGCAAGGTCTAGATATGTGGTATGCACTGGTATGACCATGTCTGCTGCTTCAGTAATTTTTTCAAAGAAGTCAATGAGTTTAAGTAGGCAGGATATGCCCCTGACAAATCTGATCTGGGTCAGGTTAAGGGTCTGTAGGTTATCTATATCCATCTACAACCCTTTTCCCATTTTTGAACATGGGGTTGGGGGTGTCACTTCAACAGTGACAATCATATAGAGCCAAAGCTTACACTGCCGGGTGGGTAGCCCTGCCATGGTAGTTTTTCCTCACTCACACATACACTCATGCATACAGTATGTCCAGTTTAGAGTGTTCAATCCACCTACTGCATGTCTTTGGAATGTGAGAGGAAACGGGACCACCCGGAGAAAACCCACTCAAACACAGGAAGGACATGCAAGAGTCTGCACAGAAGGAACCCCAGCCAAGAATTGAACTGGGGAACTCTTGGCCCCCTTTTATATATAAGAGGAATAGCCTTGTACGACGTGGCTGTAGCACACACCTCTTTGGGACACCACTGATGAGACTGACAAGCAACTCTCAACCCTGACATGCTGCTTGCACTTGTGTAAACAGTGCTTCACCACCAAACTACATACACAGTGGCATTTAATGCATTTAATTTGTAAGGTATTCCCTTCTTAGAAACTCTTAACAAGGACATTCCTCAGTTGGAGGAGTGGTTGCGGAATGGGGTTTCATTTAACAGAAGCATCAAACACAATAGCCCTTCCTTGGAAGGTAAGCTGACAGATTTTGATGTTAAATTATCATGATACAAGAAACTCCAACTGGAAAATGCCTACCTAAGAGAGTGCACTAGACTTAAAGTGGTTCCCAAACGTTTAAGGGTCTGGCGATTTCCTACTGGTTTACAGCATGACTCTATTTTGTACACTGAATTAGTTAACTTATTTGATAAATGTGGGCTCGACCTTTTAGAGCTTTTAATTAAACATAACAATAGTGAACTGGAACTGTTATTCAAAGACCTTGCAATTCTAGACTCTGCCATCCGTGAGGATCATGAGTATAGCAACATGAAATTTGAACATTACAGGATTTACACTAGCATTGACCAGCACATAACAAAACTGAAAGCTGGTAAACTTTACAAGCTGGAGAGGGATGTTCAGGATTATGCTAATGGTATGCCCTACCCTAAACCTCCTGGTTCATACAAAAAATGTAAAGCCCCACGAGGGGAAAGTAACAAGCAATTACCACACCCTGCTGAAGTAACTGGCAATAATGAATGTAGGTTTGAAGAGACTGACGATGTGATTTTAAACTATGATGCTGAATTCCCAGAACTCAGGAGAAGTGAAAGAATTAGGAACAAAAGCTATTACAACAATAGGCAGCAACCACAGGGCGGCTACCAACCACAGGTCTTTCAGGGGGCCAGGCCAAAGAACAGGAACTGGAGAGCTTAGCATCTCCACCAGTGCCTTCTGGTCACCATGTTAATGTTAATGACTCCTTCATTAATGTAAGCACCCCAACACCAGTGGACTCTGTTCAAAAAGCAGGTATCTATATAGTGTTTTTTACCCACCAAAAAGACTTTTCAGTACACAATTATTCTACTTTATGTATAAATGAAACTACAGCTGACTTATTATCTAAGGGAATGTCTTTTGTACCTGGTAAGAGATTTAATGTTGTAGACACTATGTTAGATATGAAACTTTGGGCAGGATTCACGAAGGCTTTCACGGAGTGTAAGAGACGTGTAAGACTCCATGCAAGCCTTGCAATTCAGGATCAGCCCGAAACTACATGTAAGAGACCAGCTAAAACGTCTCTTACACGGACTGGGCGTGGATATGCTTAATACCTCACTTGCAGCCGAAAGGCATGCAAATGAGGTAGAGTAGCGATCCACGAAGCAGAAAGCAGCCCGTGTAAGAGCCGTTTTAGCTGCAGAAATGTACTCAGTTGACAACTGAGTACGTTTCTCAAAAATCACAATGGAGCCATGTCAGCTCCAAATAAAGGGTGCATATGTGTCAGGCAGCATGCCAATGGCCAAATATGTGGCCACTGGCAAGGTACCCCAATGCAAATATGAAAAATATTTTTTTTTTTTTCGGCGATCACCGATGCTTAAATGCAGCGCAGCCCCGCGCAAACGGGTTGCACTGTATAACACATAAAAATGAAGGTTATAAACCCACAAATGTGGGTTTTATGTAATACATGGATTTACAATACAGGGACCAGCAGACCAAAATCAACATGGCCACTGTTTAGTGGTTGCTAAGGGGGGAAGCTGAGTCTAAGAGATGTAACTAAGCATTAGTAGGCAATCTGATGTAAATGAGTGTTAGGATACTGAATTCCACTGTCACATAGCAAATGAGCACATTCTGAGTAGTGTAAGAGAGTAGAGTAGGAGATAGGTGACATCACAGGGGGGAATGGTAGAAAGAAATGCAGTTCATTGGAGGTCATTGTTACATGACAGATGTCAGACACATATCATGGAAAGAGGAGTGCCACAAGATAAGCATGGGAAAGTCAAGAAATGGAAGGTGTACACTGTTGCTTACACCAAAGTTTCTTCTTGGGCATGCATGCGCACGTGTGCGCGCCATGAGGCATGGGTAGGGCAGTGTGCACGCGTGTAAGGCAGACTGAGCATGTGGGAGCATGTTGGTAGACTTCTAAGACTGTTTGCACTAGTGTGCGCGCGTGTAGGGCAGACTAAGCATGTGGGAGCCTGTTGGCAGACTTGTAAGACTGTTTTTACTGGTGTGCGTGCGTTTTAACCGAATAAGCAGATTCTGAGCCGTGTAAGCATGTGTGCGCGCGTGTAAGCCACTGTGAGCGTGTTTCTGCTGGTATGCACATTGCTCCCCCCTGAGGAAACAGAAAAGAAAAAGGAAGCTACAGAATTAGTAGGAAGCTAGCAGGGAATACTGCTGGAGCTAGCAGGTGAAAATAATTAGAAGTAGGCAATTACACAGGCAGAATAGTAGCTCAGCCAAGCACTTAAAACTCTGCAAACAGCAGTGCAGGATGTTTCTCTCAAGAGACACTGCAAGACAGGAGTAAGCTATTAGACGTGAAAACTGAAAAAGCTGAACTCAGAGCAGAAATGCTAGGGGCTGCCATAGCTGTCATAAGGAGACATAGGCGACTTGCTGAGGGTGGGGACAATGCAGATGGTGCCAGACAACCCACAGTGAGGATACGGAGAAGAGTGTACAGGCCCAGGGTCACCTACCACGGGTTACATGAGCTGGAGATAGTAGAGTGCTATAGAGTGGACAGAGACCTCCTGCAGCAAATTGTCGAGCTGTGCAGGCCACGCCTCACACACAGAACCAACAGAGGGGAACCCATCCCAGTGAAAACCAAGGTATGTGTTGGCCTAAGAATACTAGCAACAGGTACCTTCCAGAGACCAACTGGTGATATGATGGGGATATCACAGGCATCAGCCTCCAGGGTACTGCGTGATCATGTATATTTCCCCAATGCCCGTGAGGTATTGGCCAGCAAAATGCATCTCTTCCAGAAAATAGCAGAATACCCTGAGGTAGTGGGTGCAATAGACTGCACGCACATACGCATCAAAGCACCAGCTGGTGAGCAGGGTAGGGCCTACATTAACCGCAAGGGCTTCCCCTCCATCAACTGCCAGGTCATGTGTGATGCCCAGGGCATAATAATGAATGTGTGTGCTGGCTGCCCTGGGAGCTACCATGATTCCCATATCTGGCATTTGACACAGCTGTACCAAACATTTGCCAAGGGGGACATCCCACACGGACACCTAGTGGGGGATGCAGGTTATGCACTGGAGCCGTGGCTGATAACACCCATCAGAAACGCACACACACCTGAACAGGAACGCCATAATGAGGTACACGCACAAACACGTAATGTAATAGAGCGTGTGTTTGGGCTGCTCAAGTCACGGTTCCGGTGTCTGGACACATCTGGTGGAGCCTTGCAGTACTCACCAACTACATGTACCCAAATTGTCATGGTATGTGCTATGCTACATAATATGATCTTGCAAAAACAGCTGCAGCAGGACCAGCATAGGGCCGGGCCAAACAGTCCCCCACCATTGCCAAGGCCATCACAGGCAGAGCGTGACTCGGAGGAGGAACAACCTGAGCCTGCCCCAGTAGGCAGAAGGAGGCGTGCCCAGTATGCCCTGGCCTTGGCAAAGAGGCAACGCATAGCACATACACTGGCTCAGTAGGAACCCTGGGAATGATACCCCTCTTTGGCTCACTCATATAATAACATGGATGCCTAAAATGACATAACCTGCTCTCAAATATGTACAGGGAGTGTAATATGTGCATCAGACAGAGGCAGCCCTGCAGCACCACCTGAGGCATGAATGCCATGTGTTAAGTAATGTAACACCATGTAGTATATGCACACTTGAGGACCCTGACTAACATCCTACCCTCACCAAGCATGATCCCACAATATGATGATGGGATGATCAATTGCAATAATTGGCTGAAGTATTGCAGTTAGTCAAAGGGGATCCAATGTGTGCCAGCCTGGGATGACATGCTGAGCATGACATGATGCTCCACCTGCTAGGGGTGGCATGCACCTATCAGTCCAGGCCTCATGGATACTGGCAAAGTCTGTCATTACCCACAGCGTGCCCTGAATAGGTAAGGCTCAAAACACAAACCCACCTCCATAGGTACCACAAGGGATAAGAACCTAGATGTAATGCTACCCAATGCCAGAAGTCTAAACAGCAAGATGCATGCAGTGTAAACTCACCCAGTATGGAGAATGTTGATATCTGTCCTGTAACAGAAAACTGGGTCAAGGCTCACAACAGCACCCTAACACTACCAGGGTACACCTCATACTGCGCTGTACAGCCTCAAAACATGGAACAAGCTACAAAAGGAGGGTGACTAGCAATAATTGTCAAGGATAACCACACCCCCATGTTGGTACCAAAACAAGATGCAGCATGGACTAGCCATGGTCAAGTAACAGTGGCTAAAACTGCTTCCCAGTTTATAGCCTGCTACAGACTACCATCCTAACACCAGGAACTGCACCTGGCCTATGTTGGAATACATGAATATATCAAGCCCCCCAAACCACATTATATTGGTTGACTGAAAATACCCAGACATAGACTGGGAGCATTATACTAGCTCCAACACTGTAGGAGAAAAGTTCCTAGAATCTATAAACCAAAATGCCCAGGGACAACGTACCACTCCCACAAGAGGGGTAAGCATACTGGATGTGATAATCAGCAACATGGGTACTGGATGGCAAGATGAGAAGTGTATCCCTCACTGGTAAGACCAGACCATAGAGTAATCACACTGGATATACACATCCTGACCACAGTCCCTGGCCAGAAAACCACAGTGAAAAACATGTGTAAAGCATAAGTTGCACCCCTCCAAACTGATGTGGAATCCATTAAAGGCCCTGTGCAGGTGCAAAATATGGGCCACACCTCAGAACCTGTTATACAGGCATTCCATGAACACAGCCAGGAATGCTTGGATTATGCAATCACAAATAACAACAAGACACAATGCCATACATGCAGGCATCTGGCATGCTGGACTCCAGCCATTACCAAACCATGCAAGAGAATGAGGAAGCTACTACATGATAGAGCAAACATAAAAAGGGAAGCAATCACTGATCAGTAGTATGGCAATAAAATATGTCCACACATACAATCCACTAAGGCCAGCTACAACAAGTTGAATCTGTGAATCCTGAGGCAATGTTACACCTGCCCCAAGTACACAGACAACCCTCAACTCTCCCCAAGAAATACAAATATATGTGAGAGATGCAACCATTTATCCAAACCGGAGGCTGAGCTCCTTCAACTCAGTACTGTCAAAACTAGTCAGGAGGAGAAGGTAACCACACACACCACAAACCCAGTCCCACATAGACCTATCACAACTGCAAACCAAACACATAAACACAGAAAAACATTCCCGAAGGCCCTAATTACAAACACACCACACCAACAGAGGCCTCCAAAGCAGACCCCCAAGCAACCACAACCTCCAAACATAGCACATGCAACACATAGTACACAAAGCTGGTGTGCCAAACAGTCACAGGCCAGAAGGAGAAACAACATGCCTGATACAGTTGTAATAGGTGACTCCATAGTCAGACACACTGCTGTCCCGCTCACCAGACTGAACAAAGGAAAGGGTACAGTAAGCTGCCTGTAGGCTGCTACAATACGCCACATAACACAAGTATGCAGGTCACCCCAAAGCAAGTAGAACTATGATGCAGTCATTGTCCATGCTGGTGTGAATGACCTGAGATGTACCTCCCTGGACTACATGAAAAGAGACATAGATGAGCTCTCTGAGTATGTACTCCAGGCCGGTATGACACTGACCGTTTGCAGCATCCTACCCTCACCAAGAATGATGCCACAGTACAAACACAGAATGATCAGCTTTAACAAGTGGCACAATTACTGCTATCATTCCAAGAGGATCTAATGTCTGTCTGCTTGGGATGTCATGCTTGACAAGCCATGCTGCTGTTCCAGGGATGGCTTGCACCTGTTACCCCTGGGCATCTGGATATTGGATAAGGCTTTTGCCACCTCCATAGAGCCTTACGTAGGCAAGGCTGAAAAGACTAACCCACCACCCTAGAAAACATAAGTGGTAAGAAACATAAGGGTAATGCTGACCAATGCCAGACGTGTAAACTGCAATATGCATGCTCCCGAGGCCATCCCCAGTATGGAGAACATCGATGTCTGTGCAGTGACAGAAACTTGCTGCAAGCCTACTGACAGCACACCAGCACTACCAGGTTATACCTCATATCATGCGTCATGGCCCCAAAACCTGGACCAAAACATAAAAGGAGGGGGAGTATCCATATTCAGCACAGACACCCATATGTCCAGGTAACTGACAATGCACGAAGCATCGGAGACCACCCATGTGCACCTAACCGTAGGCAAAACTGTTTTACTGTCTGTAGCATGCTACAGACCACACTCTCACACACAGGAACCCCACCCAGACATCCTGAAGACACTGGACAGTATGAATGTCCCACCAAATACCAAACAAGGTACTCACAAATTACCACATAGGTGGTAAACCATTATGTATGGAAGGAGTAATCAGGGACCTAGGGACACAAGTGGACAGTAACCTGTTATGTGACACTCACATTGCCAATGTGGCTAGGAAGACTGTCTATATTGGACACCGTATCATGAAAGGATTCACATCTACGTCAACAGAGGTCATTGTGCCCCTGTACTGTTCTTTTATCAGACCCATAATCTAGTACAATGCCTCATTTGGGATGTACCTTACCTGACACCTGCAGCAGTTAGAAAGACCTCAAAGGTACCTCACCAAGAGGATAAAGGGTCTCAAATATATGTCATATGCTGCCTGGCTGTAGACACCCCAGCTGAATGCAGTCACATACTGCCTACACAGAGGCATTGTATGTCTGTTGTACAAGGCCATGTCCAATACAGGAGTAATGGACATGCTCCACCCCAGAAAACTCAAAGCCATTGGAGCTGTGAGCATGAGAGATGTCAACCTCAACACATAATGAAATAGGATGTGATGGAGGGACAGATACATAACCCAGAGGCTCCCCACACCCTGGAACAGAATCCCACACCATGTTAGGCAGAGCCCCTCACTGAGACTCTTCAACAGGAATCTTGCCAAGTGGATGGATGATCGTAGATGTACACTGGGGGTCTTCACTGTGTCACGTCCAGACAGAGGCACAGTAAAGTAAATCATAAATGGCCATAATATTCACATAGCAAGGGGCGGCGAAAGACACACACACTCTGGCTAGGCTTACAAATGCCCTAGGGTGGATAGCCTAGTATGAACCTATGAACCTATGAAGATACAAATTGTACAGGACACTAAGGATAATCCCAAGGCATACTCAACTGATGGTAGGAACCATGTTGGGAATTCACAGATATGCTCTGAATCACACAAATATTACAAACAACATACCAAACACACACACATATTGCCAACATACAACCTGACAGGTGCAGTGCAACCCCCCCCCCCAGAATGCAAAATATCTATCCCAGCAGACTGCTGGCCCCCTGACATTGCAGATGCTGAGGTAACAACCAGCATCTACAAAGCAAAACACACAGCAGCAATGGTATGAGATGGTGTCCTGGGCTTAGTCCAACATGGACTCCAAGAAGAATGGAATGCCAAATCACACTACTGCTCAATGTCAGCCTTACCACAGGATATGTACCCAAAGAGCAGTGCACAACAGTGGTCCTTCTCAACAAAGGTGTTGCCTGAATGGATACTGCAAACTACCACCCCAGAATCCTGACAAGCTTGGTCTGCACAGCTATGGAAAGGATCAGCATGTTCCGCAGACATAGAGATATTGGGCACCTACTGACACTGGACCCTGCCCAGTGTGGCTTTCTTAAGTGCAGATCCTGCCCCTAAACATGTTTGACTCATTTGAAACAGTCATTAAGGTCATTGATGAGGGCAATGTGGTCCACACAGCATAGCTGGACCTTGCAAATGCTTCCATACAATACCCTACGTGTTCATTATAGATATGCTCACCAGCTTAAATATTAACCCCTATGTCAGTAGAGGGGTTGCAAACCAGACCAAGGACAGAACTGACATGGTCAGACTTGCTGCAGCCATGTCAGACTACAAACCAGATATAACTGTCATCCCACAAGGCTTGGTCCTGGGACCTCCCTCATTTGGTATACATGTCCCATAGGTACAGGCCAACATGGAAGGACTGTGTCTGAACATGTATGCAGAGGACTACAAACTGCCCACCATATCTGACCCTCCAGCTGACACAAGCATCCCACAAAAGGGCCACATAGAAACAGACAACTGGTGCCATAGCCATGTCAGCAAGCTAATTGCAGAAAAGTGTATAGTCAACCCCCGTGGATATACAGTAAGTGACCACCAATTACCACATAGGTGTTAACCCATTACGTACCTAACATGTAATGAGAGACCTGGGGACACAAGGTGATAGATATCCTGCATTGGACAAACATATGGCTGTAGTGTTCACAGAAACATACCATATACCCACCTAATCATGAAGGTTGTCAGATCTAGATAAGGGGAGGTCATTGTGGCTCTGCAGTCATCCTTCATCAGCATTACAATTGACTACAATAGCCCCAGACACCTCCATCAACTGTAAAGTCCCCAACAGTACCTCACCAGGAGTATCAAAGAGCTTGAACAGATGCCATGTGTTGCCTGATTAAACAAACTGCAGCTCCACACACTGCCATACTGCCCACCCAGAGGCAAGCTGTGCCTGATGTATAAAGCCATGTCCAAGCTGGAATCAATGAACATGCCGCGCATTGTACAATCTGAATGGCAGTGAGCTATGCACATGAGAGACCTGAACCCCAGCACTGACATACATAGGACAAGCTGTACTGCATGATCCATAACACAGAAGCCACCCCCACTCATGAGCAAACTCCCAGTACAGGTTATCCATAGAGTCACTCATCGATTCTCCTCAAGAGGAATCGTGATGAGTGGATGGGAGATGGTAGGTTTACCCTGGGTATCACTGTTATGTCACAGGTAGACAGAGGCACAGTATACTAACCATGACATATGTCATGGCAAACTCCACTTACAATGTGTGTGAAGGACAAACACACTCCGACTAGCATTAGAAATGGCCTAGGGCACATCGCAACTGTTTGCCAATGTACACCTATGTTGTGGAATACACTACCAATGTTGGACAAGCCTGGTATAAGTAGTTCATATCTGAACATAATGCAACATGGTCAGATGTGCACAACTGGCCCCTAACCAGGCTGTTGTGCTCACTATGGAAATGTAAAGCAGTGATAGGACTAAAGCCCAGGATACTGTCCACCACAGTGAAAGTACTGAACCAGTACACTATACGGTACTACAGTGTTATGTCAGTATGAAAGGATGTTGACAACTGTATGCAAAGTATCCCATGCAAACCCTGCAGGCACAGTATAATCCCTGTTGTGTTCACGCACAAAGCAGTTGGACAGTAACTACACAACATGACACACAACACGCAACCATAAACGGGAGATATTGTTGAAGTTCACACTCATCCACAAATGTGGTGGGCTGCAGAGTTCAACATATGGAAAGCACACACTGGGCATGCTCGCACACTTTGATAAATGAGACATATGTCAGACAACATGCCATGGGAAGGCTGAACTGGTCATGCTCACACACTTAGGCCAAATCTCAGTTTAGCAGTTGGCCACACATATCTGGTATGTGTACGTGTTATTCCAGGAACCAACCACATTACAGCAATCTGCCCAGTGCACACAGTTAAATGACTACAGAGACATACGTGATATAGTGGATCCCTCCCATATGCAAACATCTTCCACAGATACACACGTTGTTCATACAAACAGGGAATGCTATGGCAATAAAGACCTGCAAACAGTCTATCAGCAACAAATAATGTGCATCTGACAATTAAACATATGGGTGTAGAGGTCAACACTAGGCTGTTTGCCCTAGGGAATGACAGCTTAGCCACAGTGTGCTTGGCGTCTGCCTCCCCAGTACAGTAGGCTACTGTGCCACTGTAAAGTAGGTCACATAAGGCACCGTGTGAGGCTAGTGTGCTGTGCCTCTGTCAAGCAGGGGCACAGTGGAGATCCCAGGGTTTGAATGTGCTAAGCCACATCCATGTTGTTGGTGTGTGCTGGAAGAGGGTTGCTGAGGACCTCTAACAGTAAGTGGGCATCAATAACAGACTGAGAGGAGCCTTATCTGCATTGTCTGGACAATTTCACTGTCAACACTGTGTCATGATGATTATGTGGGATTGAAGTGTCATGCCGGTACTGTTCAGAGATGTCCTCCCTCTCTGGGCTACTGCTCTGCAATGCATTAGCTCACTCTGTCTGTTGGACAGCTCATATATGGCTGGTGTACACCTGACAGGTGTCCTGTTGTGGGGCAGTCATGGGTATATGTGGGATAGCATGCTCAATGCAAACCTTCCACATGCTCATAGAATGCAATTGTCAATGATTATGCAGAGTGGCCTGTATACTCCCCCAGCATGGGTCCTTTGAAGTCTTCCACCCCAGTCTTCACAAGTGTAAAGTCTGCTTATGATAAATACAGTTTGTTTGCAGTGACAACCTTGCCTGGGGGTGGGGATGGGATATGGATGTCCAGGGAAAGGTGGGTAGGTCAGATATCAACAATGGTGGTCTACCTCTGGTGTGGAACAGTGAGTACCCATGTTGCAGATGGTCAGGTGCAATATGTATTCCCCCTTGTGGCTGCGGTGAGTGGTTCTGTCATAGCACATGGACTCACAAATTGTAGTGGCTGTAGGGTAATGTTGTAGAGGCCTGAGTAGTTCCCACACACAATATGCCTGTACCTGACGTTAACAACTGGAATGGTGTATGTGAACACCTGCATATCCTGGCACTGTACCCAGGGAAGCAAAGTGTGTGTCCTGGATGAGGGAGGGGGTGTTCTGGACTGGTTGTGTTGTGTGTTACAGGTCCTATGGTCATGAAGCATGGTATAGAACATAACCTGCCAGTGCGATGTTCATATCTGACCCTGAAGTAGGTGGCTGCAAATGCATATATATGCTATCCCCCACCTGACAGGTAGTACTAGATGTACATATCTCTGTAGAAATAATGATGTCAGCACCCTATAAATACTGCAGGTGCAGAACAGATACCCAGTAATTCGGATAGCACGCTCTGCTAATGCGTTTCTTTCAAGTGTCATAATATAGTTAGGTAGTGGTTTAAATCCTGCAAATGCTCAGTGTGTGTGTGGGTGAGCAGAGTTGTTGTGTGTGCAAGTCTGTGTGAGGGAAATGTCCCTTTTGGCAACTGGGAAAACACACTACAGGATGCACATTCCCCTTTCTAAACACTGATGATGTCAGCACCCTATAAGTACAGCAGGAGAAGGAAAACCTCCCAGTAATGCGAATAGCGCGCTCTGCTAATGTGTCCGTCTCGGCTGTCATAACATAGTTAGGTAGGGGTTTGAATCCTGCAAATGCCCAGTGTGTGTGAAGGGGGGTTAGTGTGTGTGCAAGTCTGTATGAAATAACTGTCCCTTTCGGCAACTAGGAGAACGCACATTCCCCTTTCTAAACACTGATGATGTCAGCACCCTATAAGTATAGCAGGAGAAGGGAAACCTCCCAGTAATGTGAATAATGCACTCTGCTAATGCATCTGTCTCGAGTGTCATAACATAGTTAAGTAGGGGTCTGAATCCTGCAAATGCCCAGTGTGTGTGGAGGGGGGTTAGTGTGTGTGCAAGTCTGTATGAAAGAAATGTCCCTTTTGGCAACTAGGGGAACACACTACATGATGCACATTACCCTTTCCAAACACTGATGATGTCAGCACCCTATAAGTACAGCCGGAGAAGGGAAACCTCCCAGTAATTCAAATAACACACTCTGCTAATGCGTCTCTCTCAAGTGTCATATCATAGTTAGGTAGGGGTTTGAATCCTGCAAATGGCAAGTGTGTGTGTTTGGAGGAGGGGAGTTTGTGTGTGTGCAATTCTGTATGAAAGATATGTGTTTTTTGGCAATCAGGAGAACACACTACATGATGCACATTGCCCTTTCCAAACACTGATGATGTCAGCACCCAATAAGTACAGCCGGAGAAAAGGAACCCGCCCAGTAATTCAAACAGTGCACTCTGCTAATGCATCTCTCTCAAATGTCATAACATAGTTAGGTAGGTGTATGAATCCTGCAAATGGCAAGTGTGTGTGGGGGAGTAGTAGGGTGTGTATAATTGTAAGTGTGAGAAAACAGTTCCTTTTGGCAACTACTACAATACACCAGCTGCTGCATATTCCCCCAGTAAACACAGGTGATGTCACCACACTATAACTACAGCCAAACAGGGCAAATCGCCCAGTAATGCAAAGAGTGTGCTCCGCTACTGGGTCTATTACTACTGTCAGAGCACAGATAGGTATGTTTTGGAAACCCACAACTGCCACGTGTGTTTGTGTCACACAAAATGCCCATGTGTGGGTTGTTATTCATAACAATGCATGACATCGCTTAAACCAGCAATGGCAATGCACACATGATGTATGTGTGTGCCACATACACATATATACCTGTGACCTTCAATAGTTCCCATGTCTGACACGTGCCTCAAGTGAATAAATGGTATTTGCACTGCATAACATTATGACTGTGTCTTACTGTGCAGGGGCTGCATGCAGTATGTGTATATACAGTGTGAGTTGTATATGGTATCATCCTAACAGCGGGGGATACACATCTGGTCTGGGCCATATAGTCTACATGTAGTCGATGAACAGGTGCTGCATGTTCCCACCTGTTGTGGGAGTGGTAACATGTTGTTCCACTGCAATTCAGTGACTACATGCTGGGAACCTTTCAGCTAGTGTGTTGTAGCTACAGTAATGCTCACACAGAATGTTCGGCTGGATGCAGTCCAGCCATATAAAGACATATGTAGAGACCGTCATATTCCCAGTGTTGTTAGGGAGGACAGGTGAGTTTCCTGTGTATGGGAGGGTTGTGTGTGCCAGGCTATGAACCAGAAGGCAGTCCAACACACTGTTAGCTGCACATGGATAGGCCCTGATGCTTTGTGCTGTGCCAACAACCTGGAGGTGTGTGTATCTGTGGTGCCTTGAGATAACTCCCCGCTGTTCATGTGTGGTACATGTGTAGGGGACGACAGGCATGGTATGAGGTATGACCTGGCAGTGATGGGTTGCACCTGTGAGCCGTGAATCAGGAATCTGTTACTGCACAGATATTGCAGTTTACCATGCTGAGGACAGTGTCCAGTGCATGCATCTTGCGGTGTACACTGCTGGTATTGTGTAGCATTACTGTTAGTGTCCTATCCCGTGTGATACCCACGGAGGTGGCTATGTAATCTGAGCCCTGCAGCAAAAGGCACTATGTGTGTATCAAGAGGCTTCGCCAATATACAATGGCCCATGGGTGACACGTGCAAGCTGCCCCTCGCAAATCATTGTGGCTTCCCTAGCATGTAAGCACACGCTGACAGCCATTGGATACCCTATGAATGACATTGGAGATTGAGCAAAATGTAGACATAGAACACCCTTCCTACATATTGTGGTAGTATACCTCGTGAGGGTATGATGGCAACCAAGGTCAGGCTCATACCAGCCCGTGCCACATGCTGAGAGAGCCCTTCTAAGTTCCCTATCATATAGTCCAGGGAGGTACATCTCAGGTCATCCATAGTGGCATGGACAATGACTGAGTCATATGTGTCCATGCCTCTGACTGACCTGTATGCATGTGTTATGTGGTGGACCATAGTGCCCCACGGGCATATCACTGTGACCTTCACCATGTACAGCCTGTTGAGCGGGACCCCACTGCACCGGCCAAGAGAGGTACATGACACATCTGTAGCAGGTGTGTTGTGTAGCCCTACAGGCTGTGAGTGCTTGGCACACAGGATGTGTGTGCCATGTGTGGCATGTGCTCTGTTCCGACTTAACGTATGCCTTTGTGCCAGCTGCGGAGGTGTGTGATGCTCAGGCAGGATGCTATTCTAAGGCTCCAAGTATGCCCCAGTGTGTTCATGTGTTTGGATTGCTGTCAGTGCAGGTCTATGTCAGACTGGTATTGTAGTCACTGTAGTATGTCATGCCACCTGACAGGGTATGGCAGTACTGGGTTCAGAGTGCTCAGTCCCCAGATTGGCTATGTGGTTGCATCTCACACATGTGTTGTATGTTCCTGGCCAGGGGAGAGGGTTGACTGCATACATGTGGCAGCTGTGACATTGCCACATGATTCACATATACCACAACTGGACCATAGAGGTGATTCACAAGTTACCTTTGCACATGCTACCATAGTAGTGTGATTGCCATGGTGATTACCAACACATAGGGCCAATGGGGAACAACATACTGAAGGTGAGTATGTGTGGGTGTACTGCTTCTGATTTCATAGCGCTGGCATTTATGACTGCACATGTGGGCAAATGCCAGGTAAGTCATATGCAATGTGTCACAGGCAACGTACATGCGAACAGGACAGACAGTGACGTTCTGTCAAGTGAGACATTGACATACGTATAGTACGCTATGCAGATGTCACTAGGAATCCACAAAAGCTCTGTAAATCTGCATTGCAGGTGGAATTAGTGTTCCAGGGAACCTCAAGCAAACATGCATGCAAACAAAGCTACAGTAAGCAGGGCTGGAAGTAGTCCATTGTACAACAAAGAAGGGGTACCACTTCCAGTAGGTAACAGTGCAAATATGCAGGCACTATAAACATGTACCCAGGAATGCACAGCTCAGATGTCCATGGTAAAACTGATATTATTTAAAATTTAATTTAATTTAAATTAAATTGGTACTGCACACATATCAACATGCGCAAACATCCACATTGCATAGTCGTTGTGGGCAACATGCCACCATTAGTGTACATGTCCATCATTGCGTATCACTACTTGCATTACCTTCTCCCCTGTGCTACCTATGTATGTGGCTATCTGTTGACATCCTTACCACCGGTATGCAATAATGTGCAGCTGTTACACTATGGTACTTACTATGGGTGTAGATAACAATTCAGGACAGTCATACAGTTACTGCATCAGGCATGCTGGGATATACACACAATCATATCAGCACACTGTACTGTTACCAACATGATACTAGTAATACACTTCTATGTAGTCACCCTGTGCATCAGCAACATGTTAACCTGTTCCTGCACTGATGCTGGAGATTGCAGAAGGTGGCACAGTTTCATCATATGCACAGGGTGTGAACTAGGTATGCCTGAGTCTGCCACTGATACCACCAATTGACATGTATGTGCATGTGTGTTGGTGAGGGACAGCAGTACAGGGTGGGGCACTGTTGATGCAGTGTGTGCATGTATGTGGTAGCCCTAGGTGTTAACATTTCGCATGTGTGTATGCATGCACACAGTTCCACCTCATGGCTGCCATATACTGGAGTTTGTGGACAGCCACAGACTGCAGCTGGCAGGTCATACAGATCAGTGTCTGTGGCCACGGACACAGTACCTGTGCCTGGCAGGGGTGCTATGGACCGTATCTGGTACTAAGCCAGACTGGGTACTGTCATCAGAAGCAGGTGTTCATTGACTGGACACAGGTCCCTGTTGGGACTGTCCATAGCCACATGCACGTGGTCTCCTGGTGCGGTCTGATGACAGCACAGACCCAGCATTGCTGGGGCTGCTGCTGGCACTATGGGGGCGTCCGTGGACCTGTTGTCGTCCGCGCCGACTGCCAGCTGCTGCTGTTGCTGGCATACGGCCACGTCGACCCCCCAACCATCCACCATTGCCCTGGCTCATGGACATGTAGTTGTGGAACTGCTGTAATATGTCCCCACAACATCTGTCTATGACATCGGTGAAATTACGGATAGCATCCGCAATGTCACGCATACTGTCAGTCATGGATGTGCGACATGCTCTCAGCTCCCTCAGACCCTGTCTGGTGTACCTTTCCACATGTGACTGTGCCTGCATGACAGCCCGAAACATAGCTGAGGTTGACAGACCTCTTTGGGCACGTCTGCCAGAGGCAGTACACCCACGGATGCTCCCACGAGAGCCCATGGGCAACTGTCTGTGTGGTACCATCTCAGGACCCTGCCCATGGCTGCTGTGTGGGGAAGCATGTGCCACAAATACCACATTACCCTGGTCAATGCCCACTGTATCCTGTCCATCACCTAGGGACATTGGTGACATAGGATGTACTGGCAGGATGACTGTGCGCAATGATGGGGTTGACAGCTGTGTACTGTCAATTGGCTGACCAATGACAGACCCTGACACACCTTCCTGTGCCATTACACAGATATCATCATTATCAGTACCTGTGGCACCAGATTTAAGTTCCCTGCTGCAGGACACCAGAGCAGCACCAGAACCTGTGGGAGGAAGACAGGAAACACAGTTTACAATGTCTACACAATGTTACCAGTGATGCACACATGCACACATGCACACGTGGACACATGCACACATGCACACATGCACATGTGGACACATGCACACATGCACACATGCACACATGCACACATGCACACATGGACACATGCACACATGCACACATGCACACGTGGACACACGCACACATGCACACATGCACACCCCGCAGTATACACACAGAGCACTACTGAGTTACACTATTATTACTAGCACTATCAGGACTATTATAGGTATTGTTAATACACACTCACCAGCATGGATGGGCTGCCTTGCTGTAACACCGGAGGGACCTGCAGAAATGAGGGGATTAATGTCAGTGGGCGCAACTGTGCCATTGAGACAGTGTATGATACAGTTCGGTAGTACAACAGTTGCCTTTCACATGTCATCTGCTGATATTGGCAATATCACACCTGCACAATTACATACTATGTTGACAGCTACATACCAAGGACACACCTTACACATGCATAAACTAACAGTGTACAGAACAGTCAAGTGTACATATGGCATATTACCTGCATGCTCCATGTCGTGTTGCTGTGTGGCTCCAGCCTCCATCATAATGCAGGTGTGTTGCTGTTGATGTTCCTGGGCTGGAGCCACAACACTTAGGAGTAGCCCCTCCAGTCTGGTGGGGGGGGATGTGTGCCACCCACCTCCTGTGGCGACCTGTTGCCTGTGGATATCTGACGCACGCTGATGGACATTTCTGATTAAATCACTGCAGTGATGTCATACCTGCTCATATGTCCTATTATGCGTGCCAATGTCATTTACCCTATGGACAAGGTCTTGCCACAGTGCAGCCCTCTCCTGCTGATTCTGGCTGGTGCGGGAAAACAGTATGTCATAATCCCGCAACAGGCTCTGGTGTATCTCTTCATCTTCTGCAGCAGAGTAGGCAGGATTTCGCTGACGCGCCATGTCCCTGAAAGAGAACACAAACAGGATATTAGCAAACTACATCAGCAAAATATGGCACACATACTATACATGATACTCAACTGTAGTGATATACTACTACTCCCATATGTAGCACGTGTGTGTCTCTTGGTGGATACAGATGTACATGGCCAGATATTAGTGCTCAGCCGACACCTGTGCAACAATACCTGCCACATTCCATACAACATAGTATCAAGCCCCATCAGTCAGCACACTGAGACAGGTCCAATGCACCACCTCACTCTGGGGGTTCGTAACAAGGTACTGTATGTGGAACGTCATCCACTAGTGTGATCTGGACACAAACTAATCGGCCTGGATATACATATCCCACCACCACCAGCAGCACAGTAGACTACTTTGAAATATATGTGAATAGACAGATTTTCACTTGTTAGGACTGAGATGGTATCCATGCAGCCCACTGGGCCAGTGGAAGCCACAATCCACAATGTTGACCCCTTTGCAAATGCTTCCCACGGACATCCCCAAGAATGCATGGAACATGCACACACAATTCTAACCCAGACCCTATGCACAAAGGTTAAGCATCCTGTCTGGTGGACCCCAGCCAAAGACAAATTGTATAACAATAGAAGGAGGCTACTGCAGGACAGAGCAGAATCACATACAGGGAAGGCATCTGTCGTCAGCACTAGTAAAAAGCTAAGTTCTCTCATAACAACATCCAAGGCCAACCCTGAGAGAGAAATGGCCAAGGACACTAAAGATAACCACAAGGCCTTCTTCAGTTTTGTTAGAAACATGGACCAAAAGCCTCAGATATGCTCAGAGTTAGTACACAACTACATAAAATTCACTGAACCCACAGATATTGGCAACATTCTGGCAGACAGGTTCAGTGCAAATATCCCCCCTCCCTCTCCCCCAAAAGAAGAAATACTTATCACAGCTGAATGTAACCGCCCTGTCATCTCAGATGTCCAGGTGAGGGCCGCCCTCAGCAAAGCAGAACACACAGCATCAATGGGACCTGATGGTATCCCTGGATGTGTGCTACGTGAACTCCAAGAGGAGCTACAACCGCATATAAAACTAATACTTAACCTTAGCCTTACTACGGGATATGTACCTGAACACTGGCATACAGCAACAGTGGTCCCACTCCACAAAGGAGGCACCTCTACAGACCCTGGGAACTACCGCCCCATAAGCTTAACCAGCCTGGTCTGCAAAGCTATGGAAAGATTCATTATGGAACTCATATACAGCGATATTGGGGACCTGCAGACACTTGATCCCACCCAGTTTGGCTTTGTGAAGGGCTGATCCTGCCTTTTGAACCTGGTTGACTTTTTCAAAACAGTCACTACAGCCATTGATGAGGGCAAATCAGTCCATACAGCCTACCTGGACTTGCCTAAGGCCTTCAACGCAATGCCCCACTCAGGCATCATAGACAAGCTCATCAGCTTAAATGTTAATACATATGTCACATGATGGGTTGCAAACTGGTTGAACAGCAGAATCCATAAAGTCAAAATTGCGGGAGCCATTTCAGACTCAAAGCTAGTCACAAGTGGTATCCCACAGGGCTCTGTCCTAGGATCCCTCTTGTTTGGCATTTACTTCTCAGATGTGAAAGCAAACATGGTCAGGTTGTGGATGACAAAGTTCCCAGACGACTGCAAACTAGGCACCATAGTCGATACACCAGCTGACACACACATCCTACAGACAGGCCTCACTGAAACGGACAACTGGTGCCAGAATCATTGCCTAACACTGAATGGCATGAAATGAATAGTCATCCCCCTTTATACATATAGATACAAACCAATAACACATATGGAGGGTTCACAATATGTAGACTATTAAATTGTTACTTTACATTACCTGTGTTTGTCACAGCTGATTGTGTTACCATTTGTATAGGTCCCTGCTGCTGCTAGCCCAGCTTGATACTGTCACTGATGACAGCTTCAACTTAGTTTTTCTTAAGTGTAGTTTTTGTTTGTGTTTTTATTTTCTTTTTTTCTTTCTTTTTCTCTCTCTCTCTCTGCCTCCAGACAGTGCAACGAAAGTATTGCATGCGTGGACTGGGGGTACAGGATGCTTTTGTAGGTATTTGCATATGTCCATGTGATGGCCTCTGCACCAATTGTTAGTCAGCATTTGCTAATTGCATGCAGCCAGTTGTGTACTGATTGCAGTTGTCACTGTGATTTCAGGGCAGTGCTATAAAAGGGTATGTGAGATAGGCATTGCCCTTTCAGATTGTAAGGGCTTGGACCATGCTGGTATGCTGTGGACACTGTTCTGTGAGTGTAAAGGTTAGTATCTCTCTCATAATTCAGGCTGTGTTGTAGATTAACATTTCTCCATTCATCTCTCCTGTTTCCTGTACTAAGTGTGTATGTACACTGACACCTACAACTATATATATATATATATATATATATATATATATATATATATATATATATATATACATATATTTATATATATATAATAACTGACATTATTACCTACTAGCTACCAACTAGCATGGCTGTTTCTGTTCACACACTACTATTATTGAAATCCACTAGATTTGACAGTAAATATACATGACATGCTTTGTGTACTACACATCCTATATTCCCTTTACATTCATTCCTACTATTACATGATATATTTATTGTAGCACAATGTTCTTATATAACAGTCATGGCTTAGTGGTAAGTCATGCAGACTACTGTTTCCAAGGTCCTGGGTTTGGGACTGACAGTGGGATTTTATTTTGCTTTTGAACAGACTACAGGACCTGTCATTCAGAGTGACTAAGGCAGTTTTAAGCAGTTGTAACCGGGTTAGCGCTGGTTTGCGTGGAGCTCCCGCATGTGCACTGGTGTTCAGCTCCGCGCACACCTGCTTACAACCACTTAACAGTGCTTACTCGTGTGCACACCCGCGCTATTTTCTTTGAAAGAAATGAAAATGGGGAGACAGGAAAGTGGTGAAAAAGGGGTCACAAAGAGGGTAAGACAGTAGGGAAACAAGCTTGGGTTTTGCAGGAGGGATGTAGGTAAGGCCCATAGCTGCCCATTTCTTCATCAGCAACAGCTGTGCATATGTTTGTAATTTGGTGTGACATTTGAAACCTTCCACCCCTGAGAGAGGTGTAAGGACAACAATAATACTTGTTGTACAGCCAATTGTAATTGACAGTTTCCATGTCCAGCAGACATGTGTGCGACACGGGCAGCTATGTATGGGGTGTAATATTTTTGTGGGTACAGAGTGCCCTTTTTTTTTTTTTTTCAGGTGAGAGTGGTATGTCAGGTAAAGGAAGTCGGTATAGCTGGGGAGGTAGGTTGGGTAGGTCAACAGACAAGACAAACAAGATGCATACAGGGGCGGTGTATGACACGTGTGGGGGGGTTACACAACTGACAGGGACGGATGTTTGGATATCCAGAGCCCATGAGCCCACAGATGGCAACAGTGGAACTGATATCCCTACCCATGGGCAGTTGCCATTGTACATTCACTGCCCAGAACGGGGCTGTGCTGGGGGCTGTGTAGGCCGGGCAACAGGCATGCCCATTAGTTGTGCCACCTGTGCCTCAAGCTGGCGTGGGGGCCCAAGAACAGATTCCTGGATCTCCCTATGCACCACAGTCTGGATGCTATGGAGGGTGAGTGGTGGTTCTCCTCCGGCCACACTTGCAGAGGGGGGACGAGCCCCATCCCCTGCAGCGCTTCCACCTGCAGGTGGCACAGGGCCACTGGAGGAGGGTCCGGACTGGGCACTACTGCCAGGTGAACTCGCCAGCTGAGGTGGGAGAGGTGGGTCCGCTGGAACCCACCTTCCCTTTCGTCCTATGTTTTGCATTATGTCATGACAGTTTGGGTTAGTAACATACAATACCATTTGCAATTAGTTGTAACAGCATGCATTAGTATTCCCATTAACCAAGCACCCAGATATTCACACTATTGAACAGCGAGCATAACACATGCATAATTTGAACAGCAATACACAGTCCAACAACATGCAGGGTTGATTGATGGCAACAGGCCATCAGGTTTGGATGTATGAACAGGGCAGATGCATCAACGTACATGCAAATATGTATGACCCAACAGGACAAATGTCCAGGGGTGTTAATTGTGATTGCACATACCAATTTCACGTGGAATGGATTATATGTGGTTATAGGGTAGGGTGAAGAAAATATAATTAACACCTTCAAATACCAATACATATGCTGTACATTTCTAATAGCTGCAGATATATACACACTACAGTTCTACCTACAGTTTCCTATGTGATAACTACTTCAAGTTGGTGATAGGAATGTTACTGCTACATCAATATACATTTTCATTTTTATTCATACACGTTCATATCTGGCTTTGTTCAGCTACATCATCCTGCTACATTTGCTTTATATAGCTATAGACAACTGTGGATGTTTGGTATTTCAGACAATCATACTATCTGCGTATTGCAGACTGAGAGCAACATATCCAAATTTTGGGATACACATTCCAGCTGCAGGAACATTTTGAACACATTTTGCAGTTTGGTTCTGCTTGTCACATTCATTTCATTCTGTACTGACTGCAGTATACTTTATTCAGGAGTTATTACTACTTTATTGGTGGATTCATAACTCTTTCTCACACTCTCTCACTTGTTTTATTTTTACAGTTCAGGATGGTACTTACTTCTAGGCTTTATTGGCATGTTTTACCTGTAGTTATTACAATCCTTTCCAACAGTCTCACTTCTGTCATGTTTCAGTATTTCAACAGGGATATATTTCACACATGTGATTTGCTCATCTTCTGCAGCTGTACTTTTCAGCCTACTACAGGTTGTGTACTATTATATTACAGGTGGGGCATCTTTATTTCAGACTTTATTTCAGACATTTTCATTTTTCTGTTTGGATTACAGACTGCAACACACTTTTGTAATCAAGCAATACTTGCAAACACTCTTACACTGTTACTTGCACATTTTATTACTTAGTGACTACACTGCACTCTTTTGCTAACTGTCATACTTTTATATTTATTTACAGTTACAGGGAGAGGATTACTGACCTGCCTGGTGGCGCAACCGCACCAGCCTATCACCATAGGCTCTGCGGTTCGCAGAACGGACACCTGCAGCTGTAATATAAATAAAGTAATATTGGAATACACATCTCCATAATATCAGCTAGGTTAATTTCTTACATACATAATTAGATGTAACTTACTCAGTAGTGGGGCGTTGGGCATTTGCCGGGCCTCCTGGATCCAAAGGTTCAGTTGGTCCTGCTTATGTCTCTTCAGGTCCGCATGGTGGTGATGGACCTGCTCACCAGTCCTTGGAATCCCTGTGGCACTGGTGAGATCATGAGCCAACCGGTCCCATGCCTCAGCCCTATATGCTCCCCACAGGACCTGGCCCTGCATGAGTTGGGCCTCATGATTGTGGACAAGGAGCCAGACCATATATCTGGACTCCTCAATGCCCCACCTCTGTGCTTGGAAGCAACTACCCTCACCTACTCCTGACATTCTGGCTGCAAGTTAGTTCTATAATCGGTTATGCTGTGTATTCCAGCCTATGGGGCTTATATATGCTGTTTTTCCCGCACTTATCTGTGATTGTCCATTATGGAATTGTATCAGCTTCACAAAACCTGCTTTGTCATGCTCCTCTTTCTATTCATTCCTATATATTTGCTATTACTGCATTTCTAAGTACAGCTGTCATGGCTTAGTGGTTCAGTACCTTGACTATGGTGCATGGTATCCTGGGTTCGAACCTGGCCACTTCTTTTTATAGTTTATGACTGTCTAGACAGGCTAGGGGGTGTGTCTGTGTAAAGGCAGTTTTGTTACAGCTTGTTCAACGTTGCCCGTCGGTTAGCTTGTTGGCGCGGTGCGCAGCTCCGCGCAAATGGGTTACGCTGATTTACGCGTCATTTGGCTGTCAGCATGCATATTATGCTCAACTCAGCCATGGGCACACAGTTTCAGTGTGTTAAACCACTGCTCACCTACGGGCACTCATTTTGCACCTCTTAAACCACTGTTCACCTTCGGGCACTCATTTTACACCTGTTAAACCACTGCTCACCTACGGGCAGATGCACTCACCTTGTTAAACTGTAGCTCAGCTATAGGCACATCTGGCATTTTTTATTATTTTGTTATCTCACATTTCTTCAAAATAAATGGCCTATTTCATTATATTTTACATAAAATATAATTTTATATGTGTACATATATGTCAGGGACTTGTTTCATGCTTATTTCACTAAAAATAAAAATTTATGTTGTGGGGTCACGAACCATGACTGCCTGCTCTTCAGCCGACGTCTCTACCGCTACGCTATTGCTTTTTGTCTTACTTTGCATAGTTAGTTCTTATATGCTTTTCCACTTACTGCTAACTGTGGCTGAGCTACGGGCACGCCCGCGCAAACGAGCGCACTCACGGGCAAACATCTTTACAATTTAAAAAAAATATAACATGTTCATTTATATAATTTTATGTTCATAGTCTGTGGGGGCATGTGTTGTGTTGTGTTTATTCACATTTCCATGTACTCTGTCATGGGGATTTACTTTAGGCACTTTTACTCTTCTGGGTGCGTGTCCGCTTGCAGGGCTCGGCCTACGGACACACCCCCTACTGTCTTCCACGGACCGTGTAAGCCTTAGGTGTGATTCAGCATGCCCTCATGCATATGCATGACATGCTGACATCACACCGTTTAACTGCAGCCTCCATGTAAGCCTTGCAACTCTTACACGGAGGCTTCGTGAATCCTGCCCTTTATTTAAGAAAGTTGAATTTGACCTTACTACATGGTACTAGATCCCAAACTAATGTCAGTGAAGGCAGCATTTTTAAGATCAGTTCTACCTACAACCCCCCTTTGCACCCTAAATTAGCAATGTATGAAAAAGTTTGTGAACTAGATCTGTATAATTTAAATAAGAACAAATACAGGCCAGCTCAAACACTTCACAACATGAACCAAAGTGAACATGATTGTTTATTGGAACTGCAAGAACATGATGTCAGGGTTATGAAACCTGACAAAGGGGGAGGGGTTGTAATCATGGACTCTTCCACATACAGTGACAAAATGTTGGCTATGTTTGACACAGGAAATTACAAGGAAGTGTCCCTTAATGAATTAAATACAGCATATAGGAAAATCTACAGCCAACTCACTGACATATTTCTAGAAAGAAGAAGAATCAACCTTTCCTTACATAAGTATCTTAACATCATTACCACAAGGATACCAGTGTTCTTTGGTATTCCCAAGATCCACAAGAACCTATCAGATCCACCTATGAGGCCCTTAGTGAATGGAAGACACTCCATTACCACTGCTTGCACCCAATTTTTAGACCATGAGCTGAAGAAAATATTGCGTAATGAAAGCCAAATTTGTTGAAACTCCTGGGCTTTTTTAGAACAAGTGAACAAAACCAGGTGTGATGCAAGTGACATCATGGTCACTATAGATGTAAAAGACCTGTACACGGTCATCCCACAAGAAATTGGTCTCGAGTGGGTGGGTGACCTACTGTTGTTATACAAAGTTAACCAGGAGAAAATTAATCTAATTTTGGAATTATTAGAAATTGTTTTAAGAAACAACTATTTCTCCTTTAATGGCAGGTACTTTTTGCAAACCATAAGAGTGGCAATGGGTTTAGCTTGTGGTGGGGCATTCACGAATATGGTAATGGCATATTGGGAAAGAAATTACGTATTTCATTCTCAGTACTATTCTAAGGTCAAACTGTATTATAGATACCAAGATGATATCAGCTTGATATGGAATGGGGCACTAGTTGTTTTGGAAGAGTTTTTGAGATACCTTAACACCACCACTACATTCCTGCAGTTCAGTTGGGTGATTAACCTGGATTATATGAATTACCTTGATGTCCACTTATACAAATACACACATAATGAAAAGTATGCTACTAGGATCCACAGGAAAGAGACCTACTCAAACTCGTTCCTGCATTACACTAGCTGCCACCCCAAGCATCAAAAGAGGTCGGTAGTTAAAGGGCAATTAGTTCGAGCAGCCCGTATGATCTCCAGAGAAGAAGATTTTTTTATTGAATGCGACAACTTAAAAACTATGTTCTTGATGAGGGAGTACCCAGCAGACTTGCTCAATGAGCTTATGCAGGAAGTGATAGGTAAAAGAAGAGTAGGGCATTTTAAGCCCATAGTTGGGGAAAACACACTAGACAACAGCCCCTCTGAAGTTGAAGAGGGGAGACCTGAGTTGGAATAAGTTATTTTTGTAGATCTATGGTGCTTACATTCAACTCTGACTCATACCACCTGATGTCCATTTTTTATAAGAACTGGGACATTTTAATGGATGACTTGCACATCAGGGCACAGATGGGAGAAATACCTATAGTTACATACAGAAGGGGCTCAAACTTATAAGACCTTCTTAGGAAAGTTTCTAACTACACTAGAACAGGACGTGTAGGGATGTACAAATGTGAGTCTTGTAACTGGTGCCACAAGGTGAAATCAGGCAGCAAATTTACAGCGAATGGTATAGACCATTATGTAAAAAGTAAATATAACTGTCACTACAAGGCAGTGGTCTACATGGCTACATGTGACCAATGCCTAGCATTTTATGTAGGCAAAACAGAAAGGAAATTTAATGCCAGAATTTATGAACACAACTATGCCATTAGAAAGAATAATATTAATAATGCTTTAGCGAGGCATATCCAGGACAATACTGGCCACAATTTCACATTTAAGGCAATAGACCATGTAGACATCAGTGACAAAAATCCTTGAGGACTTCAGTTAGAGTTAAAGGAGTTAAGGTGGCAAATCTTACTACAGGCAGATAGATGGCCAGGGATAAATGACAGGACATCCATCTCTCCTGTATTGAAATTAAAAGCCCTAGAAAGGAACAAAATATCTCAAAACATTTGTTAAGCACAAGAACTTTTGCATGTATTTGGCTTTGGTAAACATTTTAGCATTATGTGAATATTTAACATGAGATTTTAAAAATGACTTTGGTTTAGTATGAGACTAATAATTTATCTTTTAATTACAAGTTTTAGTTGTATTTAAGATGCAACAGTTTCAACTGTAACACAGTCATCAAGGGGTTAATTAGTGTCCTGTCTCTGTGTTGCTTAGCTAGCTGCATAGCCGGTTTTAGGCACCAGCGAACCCTGCGGTCGCTGAGGGCCCCCTGATCCTGGGGGGCCTCCAACCACAGCAAGTTATCTTATCTTGATATTTTGTAACATGCCTGTTAAACCAACAAAAGCTAGTACAGTACTCTTATATGCTTAACAAATCAGGTGGGTGATTTATTTTATTTTACATTTGTTGACCTGGAAAGTCTGACTGGACAACAAATCCATTTTCAGCAGAGGCCCAGGGAGAAAAGCGCCAGTAAAACATGCATCAACAAGCAGATATGTCAGTGGTATTTACATAGAGATAAGGCTGAAAAATATTAGAAACTATCAGACAGTTCATAGTACAAGGTAATAATAACTCTTATTTATAGCTCCTTCAAAATTCAAAGATATTTAGTTATAGTAACAGTGTTTTGTCAAGTGACAGGCTTGACAATTCCATTAAATATTTTACCACTGACATAATGCCTCTGGCTTAGTTAAACCCTGCTGGTGGACATCTGCCATTAAAACTAACAGCATAGCCAGCTTTAGGTACCTGCAGTACCAGTGGCTTCAGAGGCCACTTAATCATCCTTGACTGTGTAGGTGCCCCACAAAAGCTGTGGAAAAAATGTATTTTTGATTATCTTTACCTGAACAGGGCTGTGATATGACGCTTTTAGGAGAAAACTGATAATGAACATGAGCAAGGTAAGCACTAGAGAGATCAGCAGCACAGAGTGACTGATCGTAGTGCCCACCATGGATTTTAAGAAGAGCTAATAATGCTTCTGATCTTCAGGGATGGTTCTTTTTCATGGAGTTTAATAAATACTGGCAAAACATCTGATACTATAGCTCTCAACATCTTTGTTGAAGAATTCTTTTCAGTGCCAAACTAATACCAGAATGAAGGCTCAAAATGAGGAACACATTTTAAACATTACTGTAATTCACCTAAAAGTTACTAGAATAACATGTTTTGCATCAGCAGACATTTTTTGGACAATAAGAAGTATACCGCTATGATGTCTGGATTTATTGACTGTTTGTAATTTTGAATGAGTTACTTACCAGCAAATAAAACTTTTTAATGAAGGACAGAGCAAAATTATGAGGCAAAATCAGGGAATATCTGTGAAATCAGGGACAGTGACAGGTATTCATTTACTCCTCAATGAGGTAAATAAAAGTGACTTACCTCTGTTTGACAACTGCTAAATAGCAGTCACTGATCTGATATAGCAATACCAGTGTTGCACAATATATTATTTGCTGAAGTACGTATAAATCTAGTATTGCTTTGAATTATGCATGCATGCATGTGTGTGTGTGTGTGTGTGTGTGTGTGTGTGTGTGTGTGTGTGTGTGTGTGTGTGTGTGTGTGTAAAATTTATTTTTAATTATTTTACATTTGCTGACTGGGAAAGTCCGACTGGATACATGTCCATTTTCAGCAGAGGCCCAGGGAGAAAAGCTCCACAGAAGTAATAATAATAGTAGAATAATACTCGAGAGCAAAAAGGCTATAGAAACATCATTTCAGAAGGTATAACACAGTAGGAATATACTGGCACATGCTAAAGGTTAACAGAGCAAGAAAAGAATATAAATAAATCATTTCACAAATGTTTAGCACAATAGGAAAATGCTACAGTATACAAAAAGGTTGAACTCAGCAGGCATAATTGTACATTATGACATAACCCAACAGATCAACAGAATGGCTGGTTTGCTAATAGTTAATTAAGTAGAGAAAAGACCAAGTTGTTGGATTGGGTTGTCAGGGTTCACTGATTTTTTTATCAGTGCACACATCCAATGATGCCAGAACACACACATGGGTAAAACACATCAGTAAAAACTGCAGCTTACAAGTAATTATATTTCAAAAGTAAGGCACAGAATATATCACAAGACATTCAGACACTTAGATCTTCTAGGAATCTGGTAATCCCCCTTCCCAGACTGTATAAATGGATAGAGAGGGGCTCCGTTCTTCATCCTTGACGGCATAGGGGCCCCACAAAAGCTGTTTCAGGATGGGGAAAAATGAGGAGAAAACAATGCCTTCATTTTCTGATTACAACTTTAACCTGAATAGAGTTGTGATATGACCCTGTTAAAATAAAACTGATAATGGTCTCTGCTGTCAACTGCACCCATTCTAAAACCAGCCCTGCTCAGATATGTGTGTACAGAGGTATGGGGATTGTGTGGTCATTGCTTCGTTTACATTTCTCACAGATCTCAGAGAAGTACAAAGAAAGCTACTTTAGCTCCTGTTGGGACAGTGTACTGTCTATGAGCAACAAAGTAGACTACATTACTGCAATCATTATTTTTTTTTCACTTTTCTCACAATCAGACATCAAACATATTTATAAGCTGCCTTTGGGGTTGGGGTGAGGAGTCAGGAGGCATGGTATACATATATGTATGTGAGCAGTCACTTGAAGTACATGACTGTGACCATTTGAATCTCTGCTTTCATTCCAGTCTAATACCAGAAAGATGCAAAGGCAGTGACTATATTTTAGGGGGATTAAGGAGGCAGGCAGTATTCCCAGACCGGATCTGTATATCCTCATAACAATTGGCGTGTTAGTTTATTGTGCACTACTGTTTTGTCAGCTTTGAATATTAAGCCTTGGGCACAACTTTCACTGAAAGAAAGAAATGACTGAAATTACTTTTCTTACAAGATTTTTGATTAGGCCACTGTTGGGTTAAAGGATTGGCAAATGCTCTAAAATACATTCTAGAGCATCTATAACCCCTATGGCTTCTGGGGGTCCCAGCTTGAGTTATTTCCTAAATAGTTATTAATGTGCTGTCTTGGTCAGTAAAGGTCTGTTGAAAGGATGCAAGGAAAAACCAAAGCTGAACAGCAACACTGAATTTCTTTCTTTAATCATAATTTCTGTTCAGGCCATTATTGGATGAAAAGGTTGGGTAAAATGAAAAAAAAACTTAAAAAAAAGCACTTTAGATCATATATCAAGTTATGGATTCTTGAAAAAGCTGAATAGAAAGGTAAAATATGAGAAACAGACTTTATCACAGGTTTGTTTTTATTGTCTACTACTGTCTGCTGGCTGAATGATTTATCAGGTTTGTCTCCAGATATGACCTTTGTTCTAGCAATGAAAGAACATTAAACATCCTTGGGCCCAAATTCAACCTCCAAATTAGTAAGTGCACTTTCTTTTCTGCAGAGTAACCCATGAAATTTATTAATGAAGGAAGCGCCTTTGGTAAAAGGGAAGGGATATGATATTTCAGAGCCCAGGCACAGGGTCCCCTGCAAAGCAATGTCTTACAACTTCTCCACTTAGGAGTCACCACAGCAGATCACTGGTCTGTAGATTGATTGAAAGTGGAGTTTTTACTGTGTCAATTTGCCATCTCAGAGCCCAACCTTCACAGAAGCCACACGCATGCACACACACACACCTGCATGTCTTTTAAACTCACTCAACTGCAGGGAGGACATACAGACTCCACACAGAAAGTGCTCCAACCAAGTATCAAACCAGAGAACCTCTTGCTGTGAGGGAACAATGCTAACCACTGCACCACTATGGTCGACAGGTACAGCATCCTCTGTAATAAGCCCAAATTGTCTCTATACAGGAGCTAGGAAAGTAAAAGCTATGTTTTGCATAGATGCTCTCATACTATGAATCAAAACCTTTTTTTTAAAGGTCAAATAGCATTTTGACCATAGGGTGTGACACTTTATGAGTGCATTGAAATATAGGTAGTCGGTGTTCATACCTCTCAATTGTACGCATCTTTGCAAAATGCCCAGATTTTTGCCTCATATGTTTGCTCTGTTCCTCATAAAATTTGTGGTTTTCTGGCAAATCACTGAGGATTGTAGTCACTAAATAATGACATGCGTTTGAGTTTTAGACTTCATATTCTTCATAAAATGTACAGTATGCTAACACAAATCATGTTATTCTGGCAACTTTCTAAGTTTACAATAGCAATATTTAAAATCTGTCCCTATTTGTGGCCTTTGATCCATCATTATTTATACGTTGTCCAGTTGTGCTAACAGGTTAAGAGGTATGTCAGTGGTTAAACTAACCTTTACAAAAACTTCTTGGTATTAAACAAGCAAATGTGGAAATTATGCATAGCCCAAATTTTGGCATACAACTTAGAGCTGATTAAAAATGTAGGTATGTAAATATTGATTTTAGTGTGGGTTTCTCTGATTCGGGTTCTAGTTTTCAATTATTATTTTGTTGAAAAGAGAAGGCTACAGATTTCTATAAGTTTTTTAAGTAATTCAACTATGAATTCAAGGCATAGTGCCACTGTGAGTCCATGAGGGCAATGCACTTTTCAACAAGAATCACTCCTCAAAACGGAAGATAATTCTTGTTCAGTAATGAGGCTATCAAACTTTTGTCTCGGGGGGGGGTAATAACTAGAAGGATAAGGGATGCTAGGAATGTTTCTTTATAATACGGCCATTTCCCTGCTTAATGGTATTGCAGTGGGTGTGTAATGGGTAGCATAAAAATTGTAAAAAAACCTTGTTGTTGATGGTTGCTTTGGTAACTGCACTGCCTTTACCATTAAGTGCACTCATCAGCCTATTCTCTGTCCCGTTCCAAAGTTGATAGGCGGAAAACCTGCAGTGATGATTCCATATGGCCTTGGCTACTCTTTATAAGTTGAAAAGAACCATGCTTCCTTTTCCTTACTGAGGGAGTGCTTCAGTTGTCGACAGGCACTAAGAAGATGTTTATCATAGAATTATTTTTGACACTTTTGCTGTCATCCAGTTACCCTTCAAGAACCTTAATGTGTTTTATCTTTGTTTTGTAAAATAAGCCTCCATTTTTATACCTTATCACCAAATAAATAGGTGTGTTTGGAGTAAAGTACTGTCACACACAGCAGGTGCCCACCACATACAGACTATTATAGACTACACAGTGAAAAGTTATATCACAGCTCAATTTTTATTTTTCATTATTTACAGTAAATCACTAAGTATACATGTAAATAAGCTCAGTCGAGCAGCCAATAAAGAAATGTATTTGAAAAAAATATATTCTGCCATTTCCCTAAAACAGTACCATTCATAGGCATGGGGAAAATGTTCTACCAATCTGGCTCTGAAATGCATATGTCTGACCTTATTTACTTTTAATGAATCCCTTTTTACTGATGGATAAAATAAAAATGAGTCATTTCAGAAGGATGGCATCTTGATCACAGGATCATAGGAGGTCATTTCAAGCCTAGCCATTTCATGCCAATGTAATACCACAGATACTCTAGTCAATACCCAGGATTTCATTTAGTAATGACTGCCCATGTCCAGGAGGGCTGTGGGTGCTATCCCCAGTAAGAATTTACGGTGCTCCATCCACTCATCCAGGTTACTTTTGAACAATGTCATAAAGGTGCTTTGCGTCACATCAAAAATGTGGCAGTTGCTGGGAGACAAATCTGTCCCTTCACCATGTCCTATGCAAGTTGCAGGCCATACTTCGGTCCCTGGAATGGGTAGCTTTAGTCCCGTTTGATTTACAGATGTGGAGCAAATTCATTAGGTTTGGGTCAGAGATTGCTCTGTAAGCCAGGCTTAAGTCTCTGCTAAGAAGTCTATATGATACTGACTATAGTGACAAGGACTTTAGTCAGTCTGTGTAAGGCACGTGCTGGAGTCCCTTAATCTACATGGTTAGAAACCTCTGAGGTCTCTCCAATTGCTGCAGGTGCTTTGTACGATACATGCCGAAAGGGGGGTTATACTCAATTATGGGCCTGATTAGTGACAAGTATAGAAAGGTTATAACCTCCTTTGCTCTAGAGGTGATGCCTTTGCTAATCAAGTGTGCTACACAGAAAGCCTTGCTTACTACAGTAGATACACGGTGGTCAAAGTTAAGGTCGCAGTCTACTTGTGATCCCAGATCTCTTACCACTTTGTTGGTACATAGATGAGAGTATGGAAGAAATATCTGCATGATTTAATTGTTAGCCTGCATTCTTTTGGTGGTGGTGGTGGTGGTGGGGGGGGGTTATTTTCATGAAACAGAAATTAAATGTGAGCGAGGAAAGGAATAATGAGGTGCATGCTGTAATCTGCATTCAGTTGGTGGCTCCTTCTCAGGTGTGTAAAACCCCACTAGTGTAAGTCTTGATGGCTCAAAAAGTGATTCAAAGAAACTGAAAACTGAATTTCAAAACTTACTGTTAAAACTTTCAGTCGTACGGGGGGAGGGTGGCAGTCCTTCTTCTACACCTGCTGCTTATATCTCTTCCTTTGCACTCTGCTTTAGACTAGGGGTAGCAAATAGACCTCCTTAAGTTTGTCAGTTACATATAAAAAACAATACTAAACAATAATAAATTGACATTGAAGCACACATAGAAGGAGCAGTGTATTAAATTTAGATATATATCAGAACTAAAGGCCTAGTTTTAAGAACAGCCTTGACATGTGCACTGATAAAATCAATGGGATACACAAACTTTTTTTCTATGTATGTTTACCTCCTGATGCCTCCCAACCATGAGATCTCCTGAAATTAAGAAGCCCATTCATTCCCCCATCAGGTGAGAGCTATTCACAGGAGGCCATAACTCAGGCAACCAGTAGAGTTGCTTATTGTTTGGCCCAATGACTAACATGTGCACTGAAATACATAAGGTTCTCTTATACCTTCTCCTGTGATTTGCATGTTCCTGCACTTGTTCCATGATGGCTGCCATGGAGACATGACTTGGCAGAGCCAAGTACTTGTTCATAGCTTCTAGCCTGCATGCATTGTACTTCTCCAGTAAGTATCATCTCTCTTCTCCTACTTCTCTGTAAGTATCAGTGCTATAGTAGTGTGGTATTCTGTCCTCAAACTCGGATGGACAAGCCAGAATCCAATGCTTATTCTGACCTAACTCCTCTAGCACCTAAGCCATTAACTGACCTCAGGCCATGTAAATCATAGTCACTGCTACAAACCTGTATGCACTGCACCTGGACAAAACACAGACTTGGTAAAAAGATACAATCACCAATTTTTTGTGGTGGAGAATGGCTGGTACAACCTGATAAATAACACTCTCTTCTGCTAGTTCTCTGTGTTTCACATATTAAGTAATATCTTACTGCATAACCAGCAGATGGGCTGTTTGGTGCAGTTGGTGGAAGCTCCAGCTAGTTTTCCCTATTCCATACCTGATAGCAGAAGTGGTGGGGAGAAGGGGGCAGCCATCCCAGCTGCAAGGTGTTATAGGGTATAATAGGCAGATCTGTTTATTTTTGCTTCTTGTGTAGACATGACAACAGGATACAGGGGAGTCTAGCACTCCATAAGAGAAAAAGAAGGAGCTTCACATCAGAGAATGAACCTTTTTTTATTGCTGCAAATCGAGGAGTGGCACTGGTAAACTAACACCAAACTAGTCTACTATTTCTCTGCCCAATGGAATGTCATCTAATAGGGTCCAAAGGGCTATCATGGTGCTCCTGTTGGATGAGAAATAATGTTGGTTTTGGAAAGAAGGCTTTGGTTAAAATATAAGAATGGACTTACGTACTATGTGCTATGTTCAAGATGCCATTTCTCAGAATATTCCCTTTTCTCCATGGAATGATTGGAGTTTGTATATATAATTATGTTTGGGGGTATGTGGGGTGCAGGGGGGCTCTTCCCCTTGCAAAAATGTTTTAAGGGGAAGCACAATGAAATTCACTCTTCTCTAGGTTTTTGTTCTTTCTTTTTTGGCTTGTCAGCACTTGACATTTTGAGTGCTAACGTTTCAAGTGGGAGCCAAATGTATTTCAAAGGTTGATTATAGGCCAGCTTTTTGAGAACTTTCCCCTGAGTTGGGAGTATGAGAATGGATCTCAAATCTGAGCTTGATATATATTTGTTTATTTGTTTGGGGAATGGGTATTATTAAAGCTTCTTTTCATATGCTGAGGCATATTTTATGAGAAAGGTTGTAGATTTCTTTGATTGGGTAGAATATGTTTTCAGTTTAAGCTTTAACAAAGAAGGAAGTAGTCCAGCAGACTCTGGGGACTTATTTCTGACCTTATTCCACCTAGCACACCCATAAGCAGCTAAACACCCCATCCCTTCTAACCATATGTCACACTCTTCCTCTCTTTACAGCTATGTTACCTTCCGTAAGCATTACGTACTTCTTCTCTCCTATGCTCATTCCCACTTTTCCCGCTCCCTTCATTTTTTCTTTTCTTTATTCTGCTTCTTTTTCCATCTACATTTTGTAAATGCTGCATAAACTGTATTTGTTGAAATTAACCACTATTTATTACTGAAGCTTATGTACTCACCATTGAAGCTTTCTTGCAAGGCTATTTGGTATTCTACTTATGGATACTCACTTGGTCTTCTCTTTTATAACGTACTTTGGACTTATCAAATGATATCATTGTTTTTTCTTCATGTACTTCCTGGACTGAACCTGAAAATGGTCCACAGGGATCAGTATTCTACAACAAATGAAAATAAAATAAAATAAAACATGTATGTGATTTACTGTGTGTCAGTTGCTTTCAGGAAGAATGGAAGACTGTAATCTGGTGGTGTTGAGTCTGGTAGGGGTGTTTGTGGCCTAGGAAAAATTGTGCATAATTCTTTTAGAAAGTGTTATGCTGTGATTTGATTGTTGGGAGTTATGTCTATATTGTTAAAAGATGAGGAATTTTTGTTGTTTGCATCTATAATGTGAATAAGTTGGGACCTGATCTTTTTAGTTTGTTAGAGAAGGATGCTTAGTGGGTTTGAAGGTATGTGGCCTTTGCCTCCTGATGCTCCTTTTTATTATGTTTTTAAAATCAAGAGCATTTCTTTACTTTCATATCTGTTATCCTGTTTCCAGGTTTTCCTGTAATTATCTCTAAGTTGCAGTAGGTCATTTAATTATTTTGTTAGCCATCCATTTTGTTTTATTTTGTGAAGCTGAGGTATTACAAGGAAAATTTTGTCTTGAATAGATAGGAGTGTAGATGCTGGCAAATTGGCAGCTGTTTCATAGTCATTTGTGGATACGATTGAATTCCAATTTGTTTGGCACAGAGTGTTTTGTAGGTTTTGAAGATACATGGAATGTTTCAGTCTAAAGATTATAATCTGGGGGGCTTTGTTTTATTTTTGTGAATAGTGATCACACATGGATGGGGCAATAGGGTGGGTTGGGGGTTCATTATGATCTGTATTAGCAGGTTAGTATGAATGCTTAAGAGTTAGGAGGTTTAATTAGTTTTGGTGGTATATACATTGTTTTGATGGGGGTTGCTTAGGGTTGTACAGAAGCTCAGTTGAATTTTGTGAAGAGACATTTGATGGTGTTAAAGTTGGTGAGGTGTTCTGTTCTCTGTGCCTGCTGCAGAACTGATGATATCTCTCTGTTGAGTGGGTAGGAAGGGGATCAGATACTCATTTCATGTAATGAATGTGCTCAGTAAGCTAATTAAGCTGGAATGGATGCCATAGGGGATGATGAGAGAAAAAGTCAAAATGGTTAGGGTTATGGTGTGGTTTGGCTAGACATAGAGGTGATTAGATGTATCAAGGAGCAGAGGTGCAGCTAGATACTCTTATGCTCAGTGCTGTCCCATTATCTGCCCCCCCCAAACTCTAAGCTGAAGAGCAAAAAAACAAAATAAAAAAAGTTCTGAGCTACTACATTGCAAGGAGTGCTAAAAGCTCTTCATTTCTAGGGAAAAAAATACCTCTTCTCTCCTTTTAAACTATAGCAGCTGTTTGCTACATTTGCAGCAGGTATCTGCTATAGTGTATGCCACATGGAGCACTTAAACACTTCTGTTCAGACTACAAGTGCAATACCAACATTTAAATGCCAGCAATGCACTCAAGACCAATTGGTATCTAACAATAGTGTCTCTTAAGACTCTGCTCACAGGGAGGCTGCCCCCTTCACCCCATCCTAGGAATGCTACTGCCAGGTAAATTCTTTGGATAAGTTTGCTTTAGACTCAGTGGGATTTCTTTTGACAGATGTTCTTAATTAAGGTACGTACCCATGGTCAGGTGATTCAGTTGGCTATGCAGATTCAGAGAAAAGGGGTAAAAGTGGTATAAATATATGATCTCAGGAGCTGACTAGACATGATAGTGGTAGGACAGGAGTGAAGCTTCAGGGCTGGCCAGGGATGGAGATGGGAGGACAGCAAAGCAGGCAAACTATTGGCTGCTGTGGTAACCCACATGGGCACTACAGGGGCCCTTGTTTACTCAAAGGAGATACAGTATCCTAAGATGCCTTCTATATAGCATAAAACCTGACCTATTGGGCCCTGTGGAAATGCTATTTAACTGTAGCCTCCAAACAGGCTTCATGCATCAGAAATGGAAAACAGCAACAGTAATCCCTCTACACAAATGTGGGCCATCTACAGACCCTGGAAACTACAGATCCAGAAGTTTCGCTAGTCTCATATGCAAAGCCATGGAAAGAAATATCATGGAAATAATCAATAATGACATAAGAAACCTCCAGATACTGGATCCAACCCAATTTGGTTTCATCAAGAGTAGGTCATGCCTGCTCAACCTGGTGGACTTCTTTGAGAAGGTCACCAAAGCAATGGATGATGGCAAAATGTTTCACACTGCCTACCTTGACCAGGCCAAGGTATTTGATACAATACCTAACTTGGGCATTGTTACCAAACTCAAGACGTTAGGTATATACCTTTATGTTACCCAGTGTATAGCCAGCTGGCTCACAGATACAACCCAGGAAGTTTGAATTGGGAAGTCCACCACTACAAACAGGCCAATCACAAGAGGAGTCCCTTGTGGATTGGCCCTGGGACCATTCCTTTTTAGCATTTACTTCTCTGAAATCAAGGCCAATGTCAATGGCCTCTGGCTGAAGGATCTCCTGGATATCTACAAAACAAACTGCACCGGAATTACCCATTCTAAAGACTTAAACCTTGCCTGTGATAAAATAAGATCTGCTGGAAAGACAGGTATGTTTCCTAGAGACTACCCTTCTTCAGCAAATTACAACATAATAAAACATCACATTTAAGATTGCAAATAACCAATGAAGTTCAATAATGAATTTGACTCATCTTTGAATGGTGTAATCCTGATAAAGCCCACCTTAAGGATGAGGCAGATTCATTATTGAACTTCATTAGTTATTTGATATTTTAAATGCGATGTTTTATTATGTTGTAATTTGTCTGAAAAAGGGTGTGTAACCTGAAAGTGCTTACTCTGTGTTCATTTTATTTTATTAAATTACATGTTTTACAGATCGGTGGCTCAGATTTTCTTTCTTTTTTTTGCATTTTCGAATTTTGATTTCTGAACCATTGGAGTGAAGGAGTTTGCTGTCTTTTTGGATTTCCTGATAACATAACTTACTTGAGATGCAAAATAATTAAATAAATAAATACATGCATACATAAATAAACAAATAAATAAAGTCTTCCTGATCTTTGAAACAACATATGTAACAAGCAGTTTGCTACAGTCATTTGATCAAATACAGAGTGTTTCATCCATAACTGTGGTCAACAAAGGATTAATAATAATAATAATAATAATCATAATCATAATTCTGGCTTCAGAAAATAATTCTGATTCTGCACCTTCAGCACCTGCTGATCATGCACCTTCAAAGTGTGCACCTGGGCAACATACCCCCAGCCACATACCCCCTTTGCTCTATTCTCATTACTACCCTGCTAAGATGGCTGAAGTTTTGCAGGTGGGTGACTGTAAGGAATGTTTTGACTGAGATGAGTTACTTAGACATTGAATGTTATTGTGTTCTGTCCTTACATCTCCGTGATTAGTTAGGTTACTATTTTTGGGTTAATGTTTTGATTGTCTCATCATAAGTAAAAGGACTGATATGGGGTTTACTGGGAGTGTTTGATGTCAAGAGATATGCCTCCATTATGAGTAAGTAATTATATCTGTCACAGAATAAATTAGACATATCTTGGCATGTAAGACTGTCAATTGCTTATGGGACAAGTGAAAAGAGCACAGGGGAAAACAAATTAATTTGCATTCTGATTATCAGTTTGCTCATTAGGTTCTCTCTGCCTCACTCTGGAGTATCTCTAGAATATCTCCATACCTCTCTAGTATGTTCCCATATATCAGATTTGACAAATAAGGCAGGTGATCACTGGTACAGACTAATAGTTCTGGTTTTGTGAGCCATGGGTATAGCCAAGCATTCACCATATATGCCATAGGACACACTTTTTACAAATAATTTTACTCATTGAAATGTGTTAGAATTTATTTGGGTTCCTATTGCCTAATCAAACTTCCAGAAGGTTGAACACCAGAATTTTGAACCTGGAAGTTTGAAAGGTGAAAATGTCGAAGCCGCAGAAGTCAGAATTCTTTCCCTGGGAAAGAATTAGGTTGGACGTTTCTGCGACTTCGACATTTTCTCCACTGTGGTGCGAAAGTTATGGAACATGTTAAGGTAAATGTGCGATAGTGATGGACTTTAGGATTAGGGTGCGGTTGAGGTAAGTGTGCAATAGTGACGGACGTTAGGGTTTGGGTGCAGGTAAGGTAAGTGTGCGATAGTGATGGACTTTAGGGTTAGGGTGCGGGTAAGGAAAGTGTGCGATAGTGACGGACCTTAGGGTTAGGGTGCAGGTAAGGTAAGTGTGCGATAGTGACGGACTTTAGGGTTAGGGTGCGGGTAAGGTAAGTGTGCAATAGTGACGGACCTTAGGGTTAGGGTTTGGGTTAAGGTTAGTGCATAGGTAGTTGTGTATGTAAGGTTTAGTGTAGGTTTATAAGGTTTTTGGTGTGCTTGTGTTGTGTGTGTGTTTTTTGGAACAGCAATTTTTTTTTTCCCTGGGAAAAATTGGCTGTTCTGTTGTTTCAATGTTATTACATTTCGATCTTCGAAGTTCGAACATCTGGTGTTCGAGTTTCTGGAAGTTTGATAATATAATAGGAACCCAATTTATTTATTGGAATTTATTAGGATTTACTTTATTGGAATATTTATCATAATTTATGCTTATACATGTTATTAAATTACCTTTTTCCTGAATTTCTGGTGAAAAGATTTTCCCCCTGTTTAAGTCTGGACATTCTGGGGTGGGAGAGCTACAAATGTGGTTGATGGGGAGGCTGAATTCTGGAAGCTGTTGTACATTTCCAAAAATTCTGATAAAGTCCTGTTGTGAAATGCAGTAAAATTAGTACTTCTGTATTCCCTAAGCTACCATTTCTTATACTATTATATGATCTGAGCAGTTACAGTAATACAAAAATAGAAAAGAAAGAATTGCTTATGCTCCCTTTATAGCTCATTAATAATTAATGCACTGGTGTATCTGAAAGTTGCTCAAAGACTTCTCTTCTGCAGATCCTAATTGCTAATGAGACAGCTACACATTGTGCAAGCAGTCCTGTCGAAAGGTTAATCAGTGCACTGCTGAATCAGTTTCCATTTTTATGGTTCTCCTGAGTTCCTTGCTACGCACTGCCATAGAGTAGCATATTAACTTGCAGGAGTTACTGTTAAGCACAGGTCAGTTAGGTTACCCACCTGGGGGGATGAGCTGTCAGACTTGCAAATGTCAACCTCTTTTCTCTGTCTCTCTTTCACAGCTTCATATTACCTTGTTTCCTGCAGCAAATTATATAGAAAAGTTCATTTAAAACTCTCATACAACTTGACAAATTCAGCCTTTAAAGATTAGTAAAGAAAAGTCAGCAGGGAATACAGCACGACAGTGCTTTGTCATTAATTCTCATTTTGCTCCTATACTTCTGCTATAATAATGTGGTAGTGTAGCTATCTGCTCGGGTACAGAAAAAAAATGTTTTATACTAAATGCGAGAATGCAAGCCTTAATTATACTGTAGGTTTGCAGACACCCCAGACAGCTCTTCATGGCAGTGCAACATTAAAATTTATAGACCTCGGTCTAAATGAGAAAAGGGTGATGAAAAGAAATACCTATTGAGTGGGAGTTATAGCAGAAATATACTGATAGCCCTTAAGCATACCAGCAGATGCCTGAGCTGTGTAATAATAAAAAACAAAAAATCAGGGATTCTGCTGTTCACAGAAATCCCTGCAACATAACCAAGTCTTGCAGGACCATGGGACCCTAAACACAGGTACATGTATGTAAATAACTGACTGTTGCATGAATACCAATGCAGCCCCATACTGTTAAGCACGGTAAAGAACACAGAACCATTTGTAGCTGGTGTGAAACCTTAATACCCCACAGTATGTGGTATGTTCCCTCTTCATGGCACACTTGCTTAGCTGTTTGCTCTGAATTATAGTTTTGCTTGGCATTCTAATAATACTGACAGTAATTCAGATACACTGCCCTGATACTCTAGCATGTGTTAGCAACTTCATAACGTTCTACTAGTTAGTGAACTTCCTTCTAGCATAAGTTCCTTATAGTGTTTAATTGCCTACACTTCTTACAATATCTATGCAATAAACAACAGAAAAAAAGTATGTGCAGCACAATAAGTTACATGGGTAAGGGAAATAGCCTCAATGAGCAGAAATGCAGCAATCCCAAGAAACTAATGGGCAATGTAAGCGTCATTACAGAGTAAGAAATGTCAACACTTGTTCACTGGTGCGGTTATAATGTGAAAAAGTTTTAAACTAATGTTCATTTAAAAAGTTAAGGCAGCTACTCAAAATAGGTGGTGGGTTCATAAGTCTATGATGCCTATGTTAAATAAATATCATCTTCTATGTATATCAATTTCTTATGAGTTTTTACATGGTTTCAGGTCTTCCAGAAATAACCATGGTAAAATAATTATTCTCCATGACAGACAAAGCAAAATGAGGTAAGAAAGCCATACTTACCTGAAATACCAAAAGTTTATTTTCAAAAGATGCTGCAAAACCCAGTTTGGTCATCATACGCATCATATTGGGAAAGACATAACTTAAAAATCTTGTCATCTGAAGAACATATGATATAGTGATGAAAACTGAAAGGTCCACACCACCACAGTTTTGAAACTGACAAATGCAGTATCCAATGAAAACAGCTCTTTGCCAGACAAAAGTTTGCATCTTCCGTGTTATTTCATCAGAAAGAAAAAGTTCCTCAGTTGCCAAAAATGTCTAAACAGACAACTGTTTAACAAACAGTGACACTCCTAATCAATGACACAGTGCCTTCATTCATGCAAGCCAAAGTAATAGCTCAAGTTTTCAGTGGCCACAAAAAATCAAGTAATGATTCCTTAAAAAAAATAAAGGGAAGAAAAAGAAAACAGTGTGAGGTTACATTCCAGTCCAACAGTTCAGAGAACACATTCCAGGTGAAATTTCAGACACAAATAGTAGCAATACTCTGAGGTTTGCCAGTTGTCCAGTGACATCTTGACAACCTTCCCATGTCACATGTTAGCAATGAACAGATGCCGTGCCTCACTTCTGCTAGTAGCCTTATTGTCCATCACCATATCACTGGCACTGCTAGACAGACAATGGTTTGGGATTAATTGCTGTTACTCATACTGCACTACCATCTCTTTCATTCCAGCAGCTGTACAGTGTACTGGAAAGATGCATGCTTATTAACACTGCGTTGTATGAACCTCTATGGTCAATAACATCTAACTATTAGATGGGTGTTCACAGCAGTCTGTTTCACTCTGTGCACCTGACTAACAAGTGAATGTACACTGCACAGGCTGAAAGGGTAGAATTAAAAAAAAAGCTTTTATTACACTATTCCAACACTATCATAGCATTTAAAGGTCAATGCTTGAGCTTCATTTTCAGTTGTTATGTTTAATATATGTATTATGACTTCTTAGAATATCATGACTAGAACAAAAACTGCTAATGACTCCAATCCAGTTGAATGCTACATAATTAATTTTGATCTACAGCAAAGTTTCTTGTTCACATTCAACTTCTTTGCTCTTACTATGATTTAATGGTATTACCCACTACACATTTCTGTAGTCTCATCCTCAAAGGAATATTTCTGAAAGGTGGAATAATAATACTGATGCTTTCTCCTCACCAAAGCTTGTTATTTACATCATGCAGCCATCTTTAGCTATGAGCAGGTAAAATATATATTTCAACCCGTTGTATTACACCTTGAGCTACTGCTTAATACTATACTTCTGAACTCTCACATTGTTTGATAATATTTTTAGTATTGGCCGCATTACATTTAGACTAGATGTTTAATTGTATACTTTATTATTTATATAAAGTTTAGGTTAGATTTTTCATTGTTACTTTATTATTACTTTTACTTCCATATATCTTCATACTTGTTTATTCTTTTAGCTTATCTTACTACTAGTCCTGAAGGCATTTTGCTCTCTCGACTCGTTTCTCAGACACTTCCTAGGTGCACACAGAGCTGCTAAATCATATTTACACCTCAGCTCCTAGAAAAAGACTTCCTTTTTGAGTTCTAATAATTACCAATCTTCTTCTCTCACTGATCACAGCATTTCACATAGAGGGTTACCTTAAAATTCATTCAACTCAACTCACAAACCCCTCCTAACCCTCTCCTGCTAGAAAGCATCCAATCCAGAAATATACGTCTGTGTGTAATATATATATATATATATATATATATATATACACACACACACACACACACACACACACACACACACACACACACATATATATATATATATATATATATATATATATATATATATATACGGATCTAGGACTAATTATTGATGACACATTTCAATGGAACTGAAACAGTTGAGCACACTTCCGCAAAAGTGTTTTTTCACCAAAAAAGCACTTTTTTGGGAAAGTCTGCAAAAAAAAGTCAGCAAAAAAACAAAACAAAACACAACATTAAAAAAAAAAAAAAAAAAAAAAACCCCAGTAAACACATTTCTGCAGGGGGGCCCCACTGCACCCCCCCCACACCCTCTACTTTTATATTCTCACTCCAAGATCACACTACAGTGGGGAAAAGGAAATATTCCCTTATACCCACTGTACTGTGATCTCAGCAACAGCCATTCTGTCATTTTTTTAGCTCACTTTAGCAAAAGTGCATTTTCAGTGAAAACGCACTTTCGCGAAAGCATGCTCACCCATTTTGGTTTCGGTAAAATGAGCTTTCGGTCCTAGACCCATATATATATATATATATATATATATATATATATATATATATATATATATATATATATATATATATATACATACACACACACACACACACACACACACACGCACACACACACACACACACACCTGTACATACACCGACTAAGACACTGAGCACGTATTGCATTCCATTAAGATGTCCTTTTTTTTTTTTCTTCCAATCTGCACACACTATTGCTGTCATGTTTATGACAAGCTCCATTGGAGTTAGGTTATTTATGCACATTATTTGAATATCGAGCACACCGAGGTTACCCATAGTAGTTCACCATGGACAGTATATATTTTCATGGAAGAAAGGGTTTATTCTCACTGACATCTGTTTCATTACATATTATATTCATGTAACACAAGATCATTGTTAGTTGGCAATATTCATAGCACACTGATCAACAGAAAGATGCACAATAACCTTGTTCTTATCTAGTAAAAACCATTAATCACAATAAAGATGAAAACTATGTATATATGACTAATCACTGTCAATGAATAGGATCTGTTTAAGTGCTCTTGAATTAAAGATTTTGCTGTAACTTACATGGCTTTTTATAGAGAAGATAGAAAAGTATGTATATTGCTTGTTCCTGCTGTGTACAACTTGGATCTGATAAAGCTCTGACAAGGGCAAGAGTGCTCATCTCTTGTTTTAACTTAATAAAACATGGTTTAAACGAGAAATACCAGCTTGAATTCTGATTTCTTATTTTTAATAAGAATGCAAAGTGATGTTTGACACGGATCTTACATAAAAAGTTTAGATAATGGTCTATTTTAATAATTTGTATGCTGATATCAAGAGTAATTCTTCCTGTACACCTGGTTTCCCTTTTTTCAATTGATTAACAGTGATTCATACATTTCATGCATGCTAGTAATGCCATGCTCTGTGTCACCTAAAGCAATACACTCACATACCTGTCATAATCAGTTCTAGCAGCTATATTAATCTGTATCATATACTGTTATAGTTGTATTTATCATGCTGTTATAATATAATTATATGTTTAGGGAACTGGGAGAAAAACAATCATGGTTCTAATTAACATATCACACAGAAAATGTCAGATAATCATCAATAGTGTACATGTGCTACACAGTGTACTAACAGCTGTGGTACACACAGGTAACATAAAATATGTTGATCATGTTAAAGTACCAACCACATGTGCAATGAATATTATGGCATGTGTACTATAGGTTAGCAGACCAAGAGCCTTTATAAGCCTGGCCATGTTAATCCCACGTATCTCCATTTGTTCCTTTTGGGTAGTTCGCAGAACGAATTTATGAACAGAGTGGGTCTGTGATCAACAGTGACTACCCCTGTCCATGAGGGACATGGGCACCACTTCAAGGGTGATCTTCCATTCTCCCATCCAATTTTCTAGGTTACATTTGAATAGGGTCTGTGAGGCACTCTGTTTTATTAGTATAGGAAGTCTATTCCAGAGACGCAGCAGTCTCCGGGAGACATATCTGTCTCTCTAGCATGTTCTGTTAATGTCACAGGCTAGATTGATCCTTAGAGTGAGTGTCTCTTGTGTCATTTGACTTGTGGGTGTGTAGCATCTCCATTAGGGCAGGGTTAGAGATTGCTGTATAGGCAGGCACAAGTCACCTCTCAGCCGCCAAGATGCATAGTAAAGTGATACGGCTTTCATCCTGTCCATGTCGGTCATGGTTTGGAGTCCTTGTATTTTCTTAGTGAGAAATCTCTGAGGTTTCTTCAGCCGGTGCAGGTGTTTAGTGAGGTATATGCAAAAGGGTGAATTATACTCTAATAGTGGTCTGATGAGGGTCAAGTACAGTGGAGTTATAACATCCCTTGACCTGAATACTATGCCCTTGCTTATGAGGTGCACTAAGTAGAAGGCCTTCCTTACCACTATGGAAACTTGGTGGTCAAAGTTCAGATTGCTATCAACCTGTGTTCCCAAGTCCCACATGACTGGGTTGGAACTCAGGGATGGTGTTGTCAATATTGTAATTTGTATGGAATTCTGTTTTGCCAAAGGGAATAATAATGCATTTTTTTGCATTTAGTTTTAAACCATGGCTTTGGCACCAATCATTTGTTTGTGTTAGACCTTCTTGTAATATGTCAACATCATTGGGAGACTCAAGGATTGCTCCCAGTATGCAATCATCAGCAAACTATGTTTGCACTACAGTAGATGAGGGGGATGTTCTATGTTTTTTTTCTCTTTTTTTTTGCAAGATGCATTCAACTAATGGAAATGTATGGTAATGGACATTGTGCACATTGTTATAATACTGATTATGTCCTTGCTTCCTTTCTCAAGTAATGAAGAGGTTTTGGAGTTCTGTTCTCAGTTTCTGTGTTACTTGGGTTTTTTTCTATGTTTATAACTTAAGATGTTTTGCTAGATAAAAAAGTGAAGGTGTTGCAATTCATAAATGAGAACAGAGGTGCAATAGAAATATGTATAGCTATAGTTTACATATTACCACAGGATCCTTGCCATATATTTATATGTGACATAATATAATTCTATTTTAGTGTGTAGTCAGAGTGCACTGTGATAAGACTACATTGTAGTTTAATATATTATGCACACAATGAACAAGCATACAGTGAAATGAATATTGCACATTGTTGAAATATAATTATAATAGAGCTGAAAGCCACATCTTCAGTTAATACCTTAGGAAACTTCACAAGTCATGCCTGGCATGTTGGTCACTATGCAGTCTTGATAGGTTTCAAAACATTAAAGAGACAGCAAGCAGCATAAATAACTGATGTGCAGATCACCTAAGAGACAGAAAAAAGTAAAACAGATGAGGTGCAGCCACAGTCCTGCAGCTTGCTCACCACATACTGCTTAGATGATTTATAGTTTGAATAAACATTTCCCAGCAATTGCATACCCGTAATGATCCAAAGTAGACAGGTGCACAAAACCAGTGCAAAAGTGCTTAAGAACATCCACAATAATATATGTATTTCCAATGACAAGCACACATGTGAGGAATACAGTATGTGGAAGGTACAGTATATCATAATACCTTTGTAGAGCCTTAAACTTGAACTACATAGTGTAAACTTAAATAACTGATGTTATAAGAACATTATTTATAAGCACAACATTATAGCTAATTGACAAAGAGACCTGAGTAATATGTAGATAGTGGTGGTGATATCACTAAGCTGCATACCAGTAGAAAAACTGTTACTGCAGATTCTCACTGTTAGGTTGTCTTCTCTTTGTATACACACACTTGTGATCACATGTCATCAACATATCTTATTATAATATTTCTTATAAACAAAACAATGACCATGGGTACAAGGCCAGGATGCCCTTTATCCTTTTGTATTTTTGTTTTAGGGATAGAAATAGAGATACTAGCAGAGATGGAAGGAGACTCTTTGGAATGGATAACATGCAAGTGGAAAATATTTAGGCTGTTTGTGGATGATTCTATGCTGGCAACAGGCAGGCTGGATTTAGTACTGGAAGAGTCTGGGGGGAAAGTTGAAGAATTTAGAATGAATTCAGAAAGAATGTAACTGGATGAAGACTATGCAAGTGATAAAATGAAAGGGGAGTTGATTGGAAGGAAAGAAGAGATGAAGTACCAGGGATTGAAAAGTTTGGAGGACTTTTGGTCAGAGTGTGCCAGAAAGTTATAGTGAGTAGTTGGTACAAGGTAATAATTTGTTGACTGGATGGTTAAGTTAATGAAATATGTTAGGGGGGTGAATAAATGTAGTACAGATAGTGATACTTCTAAAGGTACAATATATGTTTAGTGTTGTCTCACCAGAGGAAGAGACAAAGTGGGTTCAGATGCTTCAAATGATTTATGATAGATACATATGGAATGCTAGGGGTTGCAGAATAGGAAGAAAATTGTTAAAACTGAGGAGAAGATCGGAAAGGACTGGGAATGCTTGAATTACAGATGTATCTATGCAGCAATGGTAGTGTTTGCTTTAGGAGCTCAGCAAGGCTGGGAAGGTGAAATGGAGAGGGAAGAGGAGTGAGACAGCATTAGGTTAAAGAGGATTTTGGAGTTTTGGTAGGCAGAAGATAGTACCAGTGAGAAATTTAGGGAATTCAGATTAATGTGAGTATGGAATAACTCTAATGTTAAAATACAAGGCAAAACTGTGAACTGCAGGAAATGCAGGAGAAGAGGGCGAACAAAATGAATTATTATGTATACAGAGTGGATAAGGAGGAGGAGGACAGGTTGAGATTTAGAAGTTCAGAGGAAGTAATGGAAAAGACTGACATAAAATATGGGGGTGGGGGTTGGCTACAAAATATGCAACTGAAATTGGCTGTTAATGCTTTGTTATTAAGGGCTGGTATACTGCAGTCAATTCAGGAGAAGTGATAGATATTGGTACTCACAAATGAAATGATTTACAACTAGAAAGCAAATGTGGAAAGATACATGCAAGGCGAGTTGAGAGTAAATATGGTTAGGTGATGGAGAAATTATGAAGGAGATGCAGAATGGTAAGGTGTGTAATTGTACCTCAGGAGGAATTGAAGGAGTCATTGAGAAGGTATGATAAATTAAAAGCCAGGCCTTTTATATGAGATCAGTATATGAGCTGGCTGCACAGATAGTTCAGAACTTCCCTTTAGTTACATAGATGTTGGGAGGTGGAGGTGGGAAATGTTGGAGATGTGGAGAGAAGGAGGTAGGAAATCTGCATATATTTTGGGAGTGCCTGACAGTTAAACAGTTGTGTAATAGTTATATAAAAGAATAAGAAGGAGAGTATGAGAAGTGAGTCCTACACTGTTGGAAGCTTATAGTCTTGGGCTTAGGTGGAGAGGAGGATGGGAGGAGAACATGCAGTTACAGTGTCTGGGAGGATGGTAAGGAGTTTTACAGCTAAAGGCTAGAAGGTTGGGATCTGTTGGAGAAAGTCTGAGAACATAGAGATGCATACTAGTAGTCCAGGGAAATAGGAAAAGTAGGGGAGAAGTGAGTTAGGAATGAGAGAAAGTTGTAAGTGGTTTATGTCAGTTTCTAAAAAAAAGCTACAGCGTAGTTTAAACCTCCTATTAAGTGTACTTTATGACCTTGTACACTTATGGGCTTCTTTTCAAATTGCAGTGTACGTATTTTATGTCCTGTTATATTTTTCTCTATCCTTTAAAATTTTCTAGAAATAGTTAACATTAACATTGTCATTTAATTATTGTGTGTATCCTACATCATGTTATATTTCTATGCATCATTTAAATTGATAGAGACTGTTAACAGTATTTTTAAAACTGAAATTCCTTTTTCTGTAATTTTCTGTAATTTTTCTCTGGAGCTTTTCTCCCCAGGCCTCTTCTGAAAATAGGCTCTTACCTGGTCAGACTATCTCGGTAAACGAAAGTAAAATGAAAAATAAATACTTCCATGGTAGTGTTTGCTGTAGGCACCTTTTGTGGGCAATGCTGTATATTTTTCTATGGAAGTATGTTGTCCATCGGTATTTCATATTCATAGCATAAAAAGTTGTTTGCTGTTCTCAGCTGTCCATAACTGTATGCTGCATACCTACACCATCAAAAGGCAGTTGTATATGTGTGTGGTCGTTTAGAAAAAAGAACAATTATAAGCTCAGATACAATATGCTCTCTTTCTGTATATATATATATATATATATATATATATATATATATATATATATATATATATATGGGTCTACTGTGTTTGGTCGAAGTTTCAGTACTTCAAACTTCACTTGTACGAACCCACTTGTTCGAAGTACTGAAACTTTGAAAACTGACTACAGAGATCACAATACAGTGCAGAATGGGAATATTCAATTTTCCTCGCTGAAGTGCAATCTCGCAGTTGGTATATTTAAGTAGGGGTGGGGTGCAGGGGGGCTCGCCCCCTGAAAAGCAAGTTTTTGTTATATTTTATTTTTTATTTGTGAGGTGATCGGGCACCTAGACTTCAGTAAAAGTGCACTTTCGTTGAAATGAACTTTTGCTGAAGTGGGCTTCTACTTTTCGTTTTTTGGTTAAGTGAAATTTCGTTGTAAAGTAGTAGATATGTATATATTATAAATTGACATTATATTCATATGTATATGTATATATGGATTCACTTTGGAAGCTCGAGACACTGAAATGTTGAATTTCTGTATCTCGAGACCAGAACAGCGAAAGTGCAGTTGCATGAAACTGCATATTGTCGAACATTAGTTTGCTGAATTGGTAGTAGGTGTCATGTGTGCTGTTTTTCCTGGTATGCTGTTCATTTAAGGTTTAGTGGTGTACGGGTAGGAAAGATGGCGTCCGACGTATGGTTATATTTGGAGGGTCAAGTAGGTTTGCAATTTTTAGGGTTTTATGTAGGAATGTGGTTTGGTTTAATATTTTGGGAAGTTTTAGAAGTTGGTTAGGGTAGGTAGGTGTGAGTGTGTGTGTGTGTGTGTGTGTGTGTGTGTGTGTGTGTGTGTGTGTGTGTGTAAATGCTGAAAGTAGTTTTTTTTTTTTTATGTGTAGCGTGTGTTTTTCATAAGATAGGTATAATAGTGTGCAGTGGGAGAGTAGGGCACATTACATTGGGTTTGTCATTTTTTTTCGTGTTAGTGTGACCTCAGAGTTGGTATATATAAGTAGCCAGGGTGTGGGGGGTGCAGCTCCCCACATGGAGGGTGCAGGGGGGCTTACCCTCCTGCTTATATGTATGGTAATGGTATATGTGTTGTTTTTTATTGTTTTTGTGTTTTTATGTCGGGGAGGGTTGAGTATTCTTTTTGGATTGTTATTTTCAATATTATGGGTGTCGGTTTTTTGTGTTTTCATTTTTTTGCAGTTTCGGTCTTTTAGTCTTGAGATATTGAAATGTGACACTTCAGTATCTCCAGCATCTAAAGTGAATCTGTGTATATATATTTATTTATTTATATATATAAAGAGAGAGGGTGAATGGATAGGGTGCCATGATTATGCTTCAAAACTGGTGAAAATACACACTTGTTAAGCAGCTGATGTCAGAAAGGTGCTTTCATAATGCTACACTTCTCCACAGCACTGCTAAGCACTAGTCTTGTGTTTAACAGTTTTCAGCATCCACAGGAAAAGAGCAGTGAGAAGCCATTAAAACAACTTAAACGCTTCATATGGACCTTTTTAAAGTCTAAATAAGGTGTTTACTGGCTTCCCGATGCTCTTCTTGAGTGGCCATTGTCTTTGTGACAGCAGTAGGTGTGTTATGGCTTGAGATGTCCATTATCTAGGGTCTGTGGGTAATACTATTGGAAGAAGTGACAAAAGACACAAAGACACAAGCTTAAACAGTTTGTTACCAAATAACAGTAAATAATCAACAAATCAAATCAAGAGTGATCTTGTACTTACAAGCATAAGCACCAAGAAAATGATCTTTGCTCACTGATAGGTGGACTCTAATTCTACCAGTGCAGCTATTTGCTCAGTCAACACAGTGCCATCACTGACAAAACTGTATTATCAGTCCAAGTTGAGAGTTCGTGTTGACTCAATCAAAGCTATCAAATCAAATCTGGATGATGAATTCCATTTTATTGCCATCTACTGAGCATTTTAAGCTCAACAAGGTCATGAGAGTTTTGAAGTGATAGAATATTTTAGAAAATTACAAATCATTTCCTAAGTTGTAAACAAGACATATCATGTCTGTTTTTTCACATTCAGCACCTATGCGTACTTCCTCTAATTAAGAGAACAGTTAGTCCTTAGGTGACTACAGACTTATGATGGTTTCTCTTATTTGACTCTATGAGCTGGTAAACACCTTGTCAGATTCAACAGTGTTCAATGCATTAAAGTTCAGTAAGCAACGTTTACCTTAAAACATGCTTCTAGCATAGATTGCCAATGCTGCAAAAGCTATTTGCAAGATGCAGTCTCTTAAAGAAGCTGCTGCTATTTTATTTAACGCAGAAGTGAGATGGTTGAGGCATCTAAAAATTTGGGCAGGTTGTGTGGGCCCTTCAAAAGCACTTACTGCTACTACACTGTTTTTGGATAACTTTTGTAGTACATGGGAACAGCTAAAGCTTCATACTACAAATAATTATGATGGAGTCTTTCTGATCATAAGCAGGGGAGTTATGTGTTATTAACATGGATGTCATTATTCACCTCACAATCTTTGCTCATGTATGTGTGTGTGTGTGTGTGTGTGTGTGTGTGTGTGTACATACAACATATATATATATATATATATATATATATATATATATATATATATATATATATATATATGGGTCACCTTCAGATGCCCGACAACGCGCTTCGCCAACGAAATCCGACGGGGGGCGAAAACACCGACAACTCAGATGACCGACAAGGTGAGAATCTGAGTGAGGGATTTAGTGTTAGGGAGTGGACAGGTAAGTGTGCGATAGTGAGGGACTGTGGGTTTAGGGGTGGGTTAAGTGAGTTAGGGTTAGGGGTGGGTTAAGTGAGTTAGGGTTAGAGTGCAGGTAGGGTGAGTGTCGGACCTTAGGGTTAGGGTTTGGGTTAGGGATAGTGGATAATTTATGTAGTGTACTGTGTTGTTTATTTTTGTTGTCGGTCTTTTGTGTCGGTGATTAGTGTGTCGGTGCAGCGATTTCGGGCATCTGAAGGTGATCCATATATATATATATATATATATATATATATATATATATATATATACTGTATTAGTACATTGTTTACAAATCTAGACAATCAATGCATATCACTCTTGATCTAAGTTTGTCACATTGCCCTTTTAATTACCCAGAACATTGCATTACCCCTTTAATTACTCTAAAAAATCAAAGTATTGCAGTGTAAGAGTTTCTTGGAAATCCACCTTGAAACTGAGGACAAGTTTTTAGATACAATGATATTTTCAGAACATCTTGCCATAAGATAAATAAATGAATATATAAATTGGTATAAAATACATGCATTAAGACAGTTGTTTACTGGTTCTGTACAGCTTCATTTTCCTGTCACCAAGAATATACATCACTGTTTCATGGCTATAAAGCCCAGTGACTACCAGGCAGGTACATGGTGATCCTCACCATTTCTTGATAACAACCCCACTCACTTCGGCTCTCTCTCAAACCAGGAACAACCTTTCATACTTCTTTAACTTTGACCCCCACCAAGGAGCAAAACACTTTGTTTCTTTATGTGTGAAACATGGGTCCACTTCTTAATTTTGAAATCTCAAAATCCCAAACATCAGAATGCCAATGTCCGGATGTTCGAAATTTTGAAATCTCGAAGTTAAACAATTGTGATCACCCAACAGTGCGGAACGGTAACTTTACCATTCTCTTCACTGTAGTGCAATCTTGGAGTTGGTATATTTAAGTAGCAGGGGGTGTGGGGGGCACAGCAACATGATGTCTAATTTTTTTTGTTTTCATTTTGTTTTTGCATTTTGAGATTTCAAAATCACGAACATCTGAACGTTGGGATTCTGATGTATGAAATTTTGACTTTTCGAAATTACATAGTGGACCTGTGAAACATATATACACTGACATATTGGGATAGGTCAGTAGGTTCATAGGTTGATACTATCAATAGGACCAATAATAGCCTAGCTAAATCGCCCTTCTCTTTATATATATATATATATATATATATATATATATATATATATATATATATATATATATATATATATATTTATATACATATTAACACTACACAACTGCATAAAGAGATAACTAGACATCTGTGTCATCAATAGTCACCGTTGTGTTACAGATGACAAGGACATCTTAGACTCCAGAGTTACATGTCTGCAGTATCAGAGGAGTCATATGCAAGTGTTTAGATTTGTAACCTTCTGCTATGTTTCCCCAGTTGTAAGAAACCCAACAGCAGGTAATTCATTCCATTCATAGATGTACAACATGCTATAAATGACATTACTATACCTCCTTGTGGGTTTTTTCTTTTTAGCACCTTTTGTTCAAGTTCTTTTAATCATGATTTGTCAAAACCATGTGTTGGAAATGCATTCTAATTGTTTTTGCACTATGACTGGAGTGTTTAAACATAGGTTGAGGGAATGCGACGAGGCTTGTCTCCTGAAAAAAAGAAAGATGGTTTTAAATTGTTTTGAGTTACATTTGTGGATGTTGAAGAATCACTGAAGCATGACTTGTTTTACAAACACTCAACGGAATATAGGAAGAGCACTTTTAACTTTATTAATTGATGCAAAACATGTTAGATTTCTTGGCTACAATCTCTGTGTAATCTTCAATTTAGCTAGGTGCTTCCTACACGTATATACTTATGCCAAGGGCTGAGTAAACTGACTTTGGTGCCCTTTAGCATTGCATTTTAGTTTCTGGAAGCAGTCATCTTGCTTTGACATATCAAAGAGTAATTGTGTTTTCATGCTGTCAAAAATATAGAAACCTCAGGGACCATTTCTCCAAGATAGAGTCAATATTGCTTATTGTAAGTCATCATCTCATCCAAGTGGGAGTCAATAAAATGAAAGCAGTTTATCCCTATCTGCAATTTACTAACAGGAGAGCTAGCCAGAGTAACTCTGTTTCATTTTATACCACTTTGCTTAAAGCCTTCCTTAAAATACCAAGGATACATGTCCCCTTGTTATCTAAACTGTAATTTGTTTATTTCAGTGACAAAAAACAATGTAAATGTATTCTAGAATTATGTGAAGCATGAGGTAATTGAAATACTATACATTCTATTTTATTTTCAGAATCTGAATAATATTTCTTCATGGATTTGTAATTTTTTTCTCCTAACTTTAAATCTGTTAATTAGTTCTATAAAGAAACATCTGTGTGCTCAAAGTGCTGTTTTCCCATATTACATGGTAAACTACTACTGACTGATTGATCTGTTAGTTATTTCTGATGTTTTTTAAATTATTGAGAAGCCTTTGAAAATTGTTCTTGAAAATGATTTAAGTCCCTTGTTTATCTATGCATTAAATGAGTACAAAATTCCAGAGTGCAGTTCTCCAAACAGTATCAAAATGCTCAATTATTAATGGATTTTTTGATTCAGATTAGTGAGTGACATTCTTTATGATTTAAACCATCATCTGAAGCAAAAGTGAAGTCCAACCCCTATGATGTGATCCGTGAAAATTTTGCTTCAAAAACAACATCCATAAGCATACCTATAGCAATATATTGCCAACAGTATACGTTAAAGCTGATATAGTTAGGGTTAATTAAATGCACGAAGGAGCTGGACTAGTTCCACAACAATGGTTGACTGGGAAGAGTGTAATATAGAAAATAAACATTTAATGCTGGTATAAGAAAAAAATGCATAATGGCATGTGTAACTATTAACTTTTTGCTGGGCTACTTGCAATAAGATATGTAAATGTGTCCCATACTCTCATCAGATTTAATTTTAAAAATACAATTAATTTCCTCATCTTATTTCCAGGATGTATTAATGCAGTTTCATTGTAGAATGTGGCTTTTCAAGAAATATGCACAAAAAAATCTGTAAATGATATATATATATATATATATATATATATATATATATATATATATTTATATATATATATATATATATATATATATATATATATATATATATATATATATATATATATATATATATATATATATATATATATATATATATATGACTAAAACAGACACTGTATTTGTGTGTGTGTGTGTGTGTGTGTGTGTGTGTGTGTGTGTGTGTGTGTGTGTGCATATATATATATATATATATATATATATATATATATATATATATATATAAACAAGTGCATGAGTGAGTGAGTCTGTGAATGTATGCATGTACCTGTGTGCATGTCTGTGTCTATGTGTGTGCATACATATGAGCAAATGAGTGAGTGTGCGTGTGTGTGTGTGTGTGTGTGTGTGTGTGTGTGTGTGTGTGTGTGTGTGTGTGTGTGTGTGTGTGTGTGTGTGTGTGTGTGTGTGTGTGTGTGTGTGTGTGTGTGTGTGTGTGCTTTTTTACTACAGCTTCTCAGCCCCAGGTGCTTCAATACCAGCACCTTGCAGCCAGGGACTCATCTGATTTGTAGCTTCTATGGCCATCCACTTGTGCTCAAACTCGAACTTCAGTATTGTGTTTGTGTAAGGTACAGCAGCTGTGGGGAGAAAGTGGAGTTGCTGCTCCTCATCCAAACACAGTATTCAAGTTTTGTGTGCACAGAAATTATTTTTGGGTTGCAGCATGGGTTTACAGATTTGTCCTTACACATTAATTTTGTAATGTTACAGTCTAGTAATAGAGTTTTGTTCAGTTCTTATGATGATTCAATGATCCAAGAATGGTAACAGTCTACATTGTATGCACCGAAACATGAGACAGCATGAGAAGGACAGTACATTGTAAAGCGGTAACTCAAAGATGTAACATTCATGGATGTATTCATTTGTGCAACAGCCATGTTGCATGGTCACGTGTGTACTCCATAAATGTTAGAAGAATTAAGTAGCATGGGTTTAAAGAGCATAGCAAACCCTAACATGGGATATGAATGGCAAGCTGGCCTCTCTAACAAATCTACTTATTTTATTTATTTTATTTCAGTTATTTGACTATCTTTCAGCCATCTGAGATTCCGGCTTGCTGTTCTCACAATTACAAATGTGAATTCACTTTCCATGATTTTTTGAAAGGTTCTGGATAAATATAATTTATCTTTACTGTTTGATATATACTTCTGTCATTTAACAGAATTTTCCACTTTGAACGTTACTCCTATCTTTCTCTGTATTTCTGTCTCTTTTAATCTAAAAAGCTTTTTATCTAATCGCAAACTATCTAAAAAATTAATTTAAAACACCTTTAACCAAATCACATTTCATCTAAAATTTTATTTAAAGCAAATGCTACTCCAAAAGCTTTTTTATAGAGGACAAACTCTGCTGAGCTCCCATTTGGGAGGCTTTTCCACCCACACAACACCTTACTTAAATATAATAACTCCATTGTTGCATAACCACGGGTTAAAGAAAACTCACACACAGTGAATTATTGCTGGTGCACAAACATAAACCTGTAGATATGAGGGTATAACATGTGGGTGGGCATTAGCAGTTGCATAGCTAGGGTAGGGCAAGATGGACAACTGCACTGGGTACAGAGTTTTGGGAGGTGCGTTCTACTGAACCCTCTTTAATGCAATACCAGCTTTTAAAAGTCAACATTGCATTTGTGGCCAAACCTGAGCATTGTAGCACTCCGTGTGTGACCTGATTTTAGCAACTGCTTGCTACATTGTAGCAAACAATTTTCTATAGATTAAAAAAAAAAAAAAAACTTTTCTTTCTGTAGCACTTCATGCAGTCAGGATATTAATTGTAGCAAGTTTGATAATAGTGTTATGCTTGCCAGAAGAAAAAATAGAGGATGTGAGAAAGGCCATCAAATGCCTTAGTACAAGGAAGCACAGACCTGTTTTTATTCATGTTAGTACAAATTATCTCATCCACAAGGACTCTATGACTGTTAGAAGGGAACATACAGCCCTCTTATATATCATATCTTGTACAGGTGTAAGGAGATATTTTTCACAAATCACATATAGAAGTGAGAGTCATGTTACCATGAATTAAAAGATATTTTGGGTAAATACCTACTTGAAAATATGTCACATTTTAAAAAAATGGAAATGTGTAGAGCATCCAAGCCTAATTTTGGACACACGTGTTTTAGACAGGAGTGTGTGCACTTGTCAATGACGAGAATTTTTGCAGAGGATATTCTACAATATTTGACAAACATAAGACAGGATTTTTGCCAGGTCAAAAATGTAACAGTTCACAGATAGCAGCATTTAATGCATCTCTGATGGTTGCTAATGCTAGGAGCATTAGTAACATTTTTATTGGAAAATTTTCTACATTCCTACAAGATTGATGTTGTTACTATTTGTGAAACATGGTTAAAGAACAATGACTAGAAACATGGTCTGTTAGGGTGTTAATGTCATAAACTATGACCTTGAAAATGGTAATAAACAAGCTAGACAAACAAATTAAGCATAGTGAAAGACAAGTTCAAGAAAATAAACTTGATGAAAATTTATATATAAAGATATTGAGCATAAGAGGAACCCATTTTATAGACACACAAGATGTAGCAAGACTAAATACACAAATTCATCAACTGTGTGTAGATTCTAAAATTTATTCTCAGATGCAACAGATTATAGATATATTTACCAAATTTTATATAGGACAGTTTTGCTCCACAAAGGGGTAATAAATTATCTTAGTAATATCCAGGTAACCTCAGATACTGAAATCAAATTGATTATACTAAAATTGATTATATTGAAAAATGACTATGTAAACTGGACCCAAAAAAAGTACAGGGAGGAGTTAGAATTAGTAATAATGACCTGAGAACACATTAACAGGAACTTATAGTACCATGAGCCAAAAACCATCATACAAAATGATGAAGTCTACATCACATGGAATCAGCTATTACCAAGAGTTCAAAAGACAGATGCTAGAAAACCGGATATAGTGGTCCATGAAAAGAAGACAAAAGTAGCATTGATCATTGAAATCACCACACCCAGTGACTACAGTGTCTTGCACACAGAGAGACACAAAGTCATAAAATATCAGAACTTGCAGGCAGAAATGAGAACAATGTGGAGGAAAGATACCCAGATAGTTCCAATAGTAGTAAGAGCAATGGGTCTTATAAAAAAGAATCTACAATCGTATTTAGATATGTTACCAATACATGTAACCCTGTACAAATTGCAGAAGGAGTCATTATTGAGCACACTGCGGGTGCTGCAAAGAACACTTCTGGCCGACATCAAAGAAGGAAACAATTCCAATTTCATGAACTATAATTGTACTTTGAATTAGGAATGGGGTCCATTCCTGTCATGCTATTAGAAACCCAAAAGACTTGGAGAAATTAAAAGGGCGATACCATATATCCATGTGATATAACAGAAGTTAACAGGATATATTACTCTGCAGCTAAATTAATAACTGATAAAGTTCTATCAGAAGAACACAGGGTAGTGAGGGAAAGGAAGGGGAAAAATCAAATACCATCATGAAAGTATCGAATAGAGAAGACTATAAAGCAGCTAAGACAAGAAGTGTCACTGTTAGAGGAGTATAGAAGAGGGAACAGATCAACAAAAATATTAAGAAAGATAGACATGATAAAAGCAATGCGCAGTATTAGAACAGACCAGGATCTGTCATGCACTATCACAAATAGCAAACTAAAAATCTTAGTACAGGTGGAAAAACTTAGAAGATGCACAGATAAATATAAAGGAAAAGTACAAAAGAAGCAATTTATTGATGACATAAACAAGTTTTATAGATAATTGGGAAACAAGGTAATAGAATTGAAAGACCATCAAAAAAAAGAAGAACTAGATACATTTTGGAGAAGTATCTATGAAGATCCTGTGGAACATAACAAAGATGCTAAATGGATAGAAGAAGTAAATGAAAGAATAAGAAGTTTAAAGGTACAGGATATTAAATGGGATGAAGTAACAGCCAAAGAGACTGAAACAAAGTTAAGAAATGCCTCTAATTGCAAAACCCTAGGCCCAGGTGCAATATGTAACTTTTGGTTTAAAGTATTAACATCTTTGCACAAAGATTTAACCACAAATAAGAACTATTTATATGCCCACCTCAAACAGACACCAACCTGGCTAACAACAGGAAAAGCAATAATCCTACTTAAGAGTGAACCTGCAAGCTACCCTAAAAATTATAGACCAATAACTTGCCTTCCAACGACATATAAACTATACAAAGAAATTGATGCCGGCAGAGTTTATAGTCATTTAGAAGAAAACTCTATTATGGCAGTAGAACAAAAGGGCAATAAAAGAAAGTCATATGGAACAAAGGATCATTTGTTGTTAAATAAAATCATAGTGGAGAACTGTAAAAGGGGGTAGAACCTAACTATGTCATGGATTGACTACAGAAAAGCATTCGATAGTATTCTGCATTCATAGATAAAGGAATACTTAAAAATGTATAAGATACACCCTACACTGATCGACTACATTACAGTGACCATGAAATAGTGGCAGACCACTTTGCAATTAAGCCATAATAAAGGACAAATTGTTATCCCAGGGATAAAAATTCAAAGGAGAATATTCCAGGGTGACTCTGTCACTGCTGCTCCTCTGTCTTGCCCTTAACCCATTAAGCTGTTTACTTAACAGCTTAGGCCATGGCTATAATTTGGTTCCTAGAAAACAACAAAGTGTAAAGACTTCTTATCTTCTCTTTGTCGATTATTTAAAACTATACAGCTCATCAGATGAGGAACTGAAAGCACAACTGCAAACTGTCAAAACTTTTTTCAGATGGTAAAATCATGTCATTTGGTCTTGATAAATATGAAAAAACAATCTTTAAAGCGGCATAAGTGCAGCACCAAGAAAACATCAGTTTGGGACAAGAATGCGACATAAAAAAACTTGCGCAAGAGGGAAAGTATAAATATTTGGGAACTGATGAAGGATCAACAATAAAACATGAACAAACATGAATAAAATTTTGTAAGGAATACTTTATAAAACTTAAATGAGTTCTGAAAACAGCATTGACATCTAGGAGCAAACCTCTGTCCTAACTTACAGTTTTGGAGTGATTGACTGGCCCTAAAACTTGTTGGATAGATTAGTCAGGAAAACAAAAAAAAAACAAAAAGGATGCTTCATGCTCATCAAATGATTTATAAAAATCAGTGCATACCAAGATTATATATTCCCTGTTATGAAGGAGGTATGGGCCTCCTTGAAATTGATTACATGTATAGATCTGCAATCGTAGGACTGTACACATATCTGCTGACCTCACAAGATCCAAACATAGTGAATGTTTTGAAACATGAGGAGAATAACTCTAAGATGTGTTCTCTGCTTAATCTAGCAGAAGCATATCTGTGTCAAGCAGGAATGGAAATCAAACCAAAAGTAGATAAAAATCAAGCAACTGAATGTGCCAAAAAACAAAAGAAAAAGTATAAGGTGAAGGACCAGATGAGAAGTCAAAAAATGTGGAAAATGCATAAATATAGTTGCAAGTATAAAAACTTCTGGAAGAACCTCATGTTGATCAGTATTGAACACAGGAATGGTTAAGGAGAGGCAAATTCAAATGAAGATATGAAAGGTTAATATTGGTGGCCCAAGATAGTGGGCTATGTACACTTTGGTTTACAAAGTCCATTGGACATGTGGGAGAAACAGACAAATGAGGGTTTTGTAAAACAGAATTGGAAACAGTTGCACACCTTGTTGCTGGTTGCAACATACTAATGGCAGAAGGACAGTATACTGAAAGGCATAATAATGTGGTAAGATTGTTGTACTGGGGATTGTACAAACATTATGGTACTGAAGTGGCTGAAAAACACTGGAAATATGAGCCACAAAGCATCATAGAAAATTATGAAGTTTACATCACATGGGATCACCCATTACCAACAGTTCAAAATATATAGAAAACTGGATATAGTGGTCCATGAAAGGAAGACAAAAGTAGCATTGATTATTGCAATTGCCACACCCAGTGACTACAGTGGCATGCATACAGAGAGGCACAAAATCATAAAATATCGGGATTTGCAGGCAGAAATGAGAGCAATGTGGAAGAAAGATACCCGGACGGTTCCAATAGTAGTACGAGCAATGGGTCTTATAAAAATAATTTACAATCATATTTAGATATGTTACCAATACATGTAACCCCATACAAATTGCAGAAGGAGTCATTACTGTGCACATTGTGGGTGCTGCAAAGAGCACTTCTGGTTGACATCAAAGATTGAAGCAATACTAATTTCATGAACTTTAATCATACTTTGACTTAGGAATGGGGTCCATTCCAGTCATGGTATTAGAAACTCAAAATACTTGGAGAAATTAAAAGACTGATGCCATTATATAAGTTATTCACTAGGCCATATAAATATGGGGAGATTCCTGAAGACTGGAGACATGCACTTGTTAAATGTTTTATTAAGGGAAAGAGAAGTAGGACAAACCTAGAGTCATACAAACCCATAAGTTTATTTTCTTTCTGTGGAAAAATAATGGAGGAGGTTATATTGGATAAAGTATTGACAAAAATTGTAAGATTTTGACTTAAAACTGTATACCAGCATGTATATATTGAAAACAGATCAATTACCACCTGTAACATGATGTTCTATAACAATATAATAATAGCTGTAATGAAATAGTGTGCTGTGATGTCATTTACATAGATTTAACTTCAGCATTTGACAGGGTCATACACAAAACACTGATCAATAAATTGGAACAACTAGGTACTGATATACTCTCAATAAGATGGATGGCTACTTGGCTTACAAAGAGGACATGGCAAGTATCACACAGCAACTGGGCAGGTAAAATTCAAGAGTATAGTCAGAGTGCCCCACAGGGTTCATACTTGTTCAGATTGTATCCTTCAGATCTATCTTTTTCATCTGAAGTGTTCTACAATCTGATGAATTGAAAATGGGTAAACTGATTACATGTGTTACTGATAAGGCATGTCTGCAAAAGAACGTGAATAAATTGACTATTTGGGAATAGGAAAATAATATGCTGATAAATACATCAACAACTATGCATCTGAGATATGGGAGAACTACATTAAAAGGTGAATATTTAATACAGCACACAGTGATTGAAACTGTGGATTCATTTAAGAACCTGGGTATATGGGTATATCCAGCTTTGAGTTTTTCTACTCAAATCAACAAAATTGTTAATTATAGTTATAGAACTATAGGGTGTATAAAATAAATATAAAGTCTAGGAGATCAGAAATGATTCATTGTTTATTAGTTACATAGATTAGACCCAAACTTGAGTATAGAATTACAATATGGAAACTTTATAAGAAAACAAGCATGAGTGAAGTGGAAATAATACAGTGGAAATATATCAAATGCATCCATGGATGTGAAAATTTAAGTTATTATGAAAGACTAAGATACTGGAACTTGTGCAGTGTCTCATATAGATATTTAGGAGGAGACCTTATTCAGACATATAGAGCATTTAGAGATAACTGCCTCTGGGAAGGTTTTGGGTTATCAAAAAGTAGTAGAGAACCATCAGACAACATATGTAAAAGATTCTACAGGAATGAGAAGTGTACTCACTAGTTGTCTGAGAGGGTAGCTGCTGCATAAAATAGACTACCAAATGACATTAAAGTAAGCACTAGTTTAGATATTTTTAAGAACAACCTGGACATTTGGGAATAACTGTTTTGGTATATTGACAGGCTAGAAAGGCATTATTGTCGATGCCTGAAATATTTGTATTTGCATGTTAGAGTTAAAAAAACAAGGAAAACAGGGATCATACCTCTATAGCATCCCTCAAATAATGACGCTCATGTTTACTACAATTAATTCCTTCCTTTACATCATAACTACTCTGGGATGCAGGAACCAAGTATTTATACACATGTACAGACACACATAGACACACGCGCACACACACACACACACACACACACACACACACACACACACACACACACACACACACACACACACACACACACACACACACTTGCCTGTGCAAAGCTATTGGGGAGGTTTTCTTAAGTAGTTAGAGGCATAAAACATAATTTGTTTGTGTCTTTCGGCTTTTCCCGGTTAGGGGTCGCCACAGCAGAACTCCGGTCCACTAGTGATTGGTAGTGGATTTTTACGTACCGGGTTACCAGCCCTGATGCACAACCTTCAACGAAGGCATGCCCCATTCATGTATGCCTCCACACAGAAGACGCTCTAGCTGAGAATCGAAAGGGACAACGTCTTGCTATGAGGTGACAATGCTACCGCAGCACCACCACACTATAATGTAACCTCCATTGTATCCCGCTTAAGATCTAGGAATATTCCAGGCAATGAAAGAAAAGAAACTGGAGTAAGAATAACTGAGCCAAGTGGGGTTGAGTAATGGGAGTTGAGAGATGTGGGTGGGAGTGGGAGAGCTTCTGTCTTTCTTTACCGGGTGCTAGGAACCTACCTAGAGTGCCTTGTGCTGGATCTGGCCCTCTTAAGGAGTGCATATTGGTTGTGTGGTGCCTTATGGAAAAAAAGAGAACTATTGTGAGCTGTGGAAATATATGCAGAAGGTAGGTAAAGCAGAGGCAGAGCAAGGAACAAAAAAAAAATAGTAAAAAAAAGATATTACAGTTAAACATAAATCATAAAAATGCAGTGACTACTCAGGTGGCTTTTTATAATGCCGATGAGCAACATTGGTGTTTTTAGTTATAGCTATTTTAGTACATGAATGTGTATGCCAGTGTATGCAGGGCTGCTAAACAGGCTACTGCTGAAAAGGCCCCACTTGCTGAAAAGTAGTTTAATCTCATATTTGGTCACAAATGACACCATCTATTCTGTGGGAACCAAATCTCATGTGCTACTTTTATTCAGTCAAGCACCCTCAGGGCCACATGAATATTTTAAATGCATCTGTATTAATTACATTGCACAGGGAAGTGCATTCAGAAAAGTTTTTATCTGTGCATGAGTTTTAACTAACCCCAAGAACAAAACCTTAAAGGACTTAAGGCGCTCCCCAAGGATGTGCATAAAATTCTCAATTTACTTTTTCTGCTTCAGCTTTTGAAAAAAAAATGTATTAGACTCCTCTCACTTTTCTTTACATATGCTATGCTTCAATCAAAGTTAGCCTGAACATAAATAGTTAGCTGACGATACTGCTTCATCATTGTTGTAAAACTGTTGTTCACATTTCCTTATAGGTATATACATGAATGATACTGAGAAGAGGTTAGCAATTGATAGCTGGTACCTAAAGGGAGATGTAGATCACTAGGGGTCATTGGAGCAGTGACATGATGTGCTATGATGCTCAGTGCAGTTGTCTTGCATCCCTTTCTACAGTCTTTGATTTAATAATACTGTAAAGCTTTCAAATATGCTAAGGGGGAATGGTGAAGTATTATTTAAAAAGCTCTGTTTTTCTTTTCTTTGGCTTAACAGCTTCAGCTGTTTGCATCAATGGTTACACATTTTCTACAACATAAAGCGGTTCACATCAGATCACAAATTCACTTCTGCATCAGGGTTCTGTTTATGCAGTCATTTACAAGTCCTAGATGTCTTAAGATATTTACAGGATATAGTAACCTTATCTTACTGGTCATAATATACAAACTCATTTCCTCATTTTTCTTGCTTGTTTACAGGCCTGCTGAATTCTCTTGGTGCCTTATAAATAAGTGCTAGCAAGTATCATGTATGTCCTTTAAATGATAACGCCTAATTAGACTAACTAAATGTTCTGCGCTTACAATTACGTGCTTTTGGTGGTCATACAGATCACATACATGCAATATATTGT